>NW_027397501.1:24694-26692 GCF_003265705.2 Callorhinus ursinus | reverse complement strand
CACAAGCTGCCCCAGTGATAATATCTTAGGTAACTGTAGAACATCAAAATCAGGACATTGGCATTGGCTTAGTGCATATATAATTCTGTGTCATTTTATCACATGTGCAGGTTTCTGTAACCATCGTTGGAATCAAGATACAAAACTTTTGTCATGCTACCTGCTTCTAGTCACACCCACCCCACCTCACTTCCCACCACCACTGACCCCTGTAACCACCAATCTGTTCTGCATCTCTATAATCATGTCATCTTGGCAACATTGTATAAATGGAATTATACAAAACTCCACAGAGTAATACCCTTAAGACCCATCCAGGTTGTTGCACTATCAATACTTTGTTCCTTTTTGTTTCTGAGTAGTAGTCCATGGTGTAGACGGCCACAGTATGGTTTTCTAGACTGTTCCAGTCACCTGTTAAGTGACAGTTCGGTTGATTCTGGGTCTTGGCTATTACAAAGCAACTGCTGCGAACACGTGTGTAGATTTTAGTATGGACATGAGTTTTCATTTCATGGCTTAATCATACAGTGAATATATGTTTCATTTGTTAAGAGACTCAGAATTTTTCCCAGAATGTCTGTTTTCCCACCAGCAATTTATGAAAGACATGGTTTTCCTACACCCCTGCCAACATTTGGTGTTGTTGCTATTTTTTATCCTAGCCGTTGTGACAGGCGTGTAATCATAGCTCATTGTGGTCTCAGTTTCTATTTCCCTGGTGCTTGGTGGCGTGGAACACCTTCTCCTGGGCTTATTTGCCATGTGTACATTGCTCTTTGGTTAAATGTCTCTTCGTGTCTTTTGTGCATTTTCTAAATGAGCTTTTTTTTAACTGTAGAGTTTTGGTAATTCTTTACTTTCCCAGGAACTGGTCTTTGTTTGATGTGCTATTTGCAGACATGTTCTACCCATCTAGAGTTGTCTTCCCACTGTCATAACAGGCTTTCTCATAAAGCAGAAGGTTTTACTTTCCACGAAGTCCAGTTTGCCACTTGTTTCTTTTATGGATCATGCTTTTGGTGTTACCAAAATCATGGACTCTGGTCTTCGCCAAGCCCTGGCTCCAAAGTATCTTTTCTCTGTTTTCTTCTAAAAGTTTTACATTTTTACATTTTATACTTATGTCTGTGATCAGTTTTGAACTAACTTTTGTTTAAGGTGTGAGGGTGTGGAGTAAAGGGTTAATTTTTACTTAAAGATATTCCATTGGCATCATTTGTTGAAAAGGCTATCATTCCTCCATTGAATTGCTTTTGCACCTTTGTTAAAAATCAGTTAGCCCTACTTCTGTGAGGCTGTTTCTGGATTCTAAATTCATAAGTTGTGTGAACCGTAATGTCGTCTATATCTTCTCTTTCAAATCTGTGCATGAGCAAAGAACTCGAGTCATGGATTTCCAACCCGGACACAAGGATGGTAAGACTTACTGCTTTAACATGAGATGCTGTTCCCTGGGCGATAACAGCAGGAATTCGGACCACTACCCCTTCTTTTCCAAGAGCTTTGGGACTAGCCATTGAGGTGCCCCCCTTAGGCTTTGTTTCTGCTGGCATCTTCCAAAGCTTGGAGCTAAAGGGCCACCAAGAAGGGGACTCCAGCTCCGTCAGCAACGTAAAAGACCAAACAAAACACAGAAACACAGTCAACTGAGTTTTAATGTTTTCCTGAAGACTGTTAACCATTTTGTAGTGTTCTTTCCGACAAGCACTCCGTGAAGTGGAAGAGTAGGAATTACTATCTGTGTGTTTTAGAAAAGAAAACAGGCTAAGAGCAGGATCTCGTAGGCCTACGGACACAAAACCCATCAGTAGTAAACACAAAACATGAACACATGTCTTCTGACTAGAACGTTGCCCTTTTCACATTGGACCCTGGGTAATTATGACTCAAAATAAATCCTGACCTCAATCTGGAACTTTCTGCAGTAATCTCTCCTTTCCAATGTGGTAACAAGCATGTGTGGCTACTGGGCATCCAGATTGTGGCTGATATAAC
>NW_027397501.1:0-24594 GCF_003265705.2 Callorhinus ursinus | reverse complement strand
AAAAAAAAAAAAAAAAAAAAAAAAAAAAAAAAAAAAAAGGAAGAAGGGAAAGAAAAGCAAAGGAACAAAGATCAAATGGTATCGACAGAAAATAAATATCAAGTGCGCCTGGGTGGCTCAGTTGGTTAAGCAACTGCCTTCGGCTCAGGTCATGATTCTGGAGTCCCGGAATCGAGTTCCACACTGGGCTTCCTGCTCAGCAGGGAGTCTGATTCTCCCTCTGACTCTCTTCCCTCTCGTGCTTTCTATCTCTCATTTTCTCTCTCTAATAAATAAAATCTTTTAAAAAAAGAAAATAAATATCAAGAGTGTGGAGTTAGACTCAACCATATTAGTAATTATACTAAATATAAATAGACTAAATCCTCTAATTTAAAGGCAGACTGTCAGCCTGGATTAAAGAAAAAACCACCAAGACACAGCTATGTCTTGTTTATAAGAGACACTGAAATATAAGGACACAGAAACATCAAAAGCAAAGGGACTGGAAAAAAGACATATTGTGCCGAAAATAAACTCTAAGACAGGGAGTGTTACCAGGGATTAAGACAGACAATAGATAATAATAAGAGAGTCAGTTTGACAAAAAGACTTAATACTAAACATGTCTATATCTAACACAATTTCAAAATTCATTAAGCAAAAATTAACAAAACTAAAAGGAGAAATAGACAATCACAGTTGTAGATTTCAACAAATTTCTCTCCATAATTAACACAGCAAGAAGACAAAAATGATGAGTAAGAATATAAACACTATTTAATCCACTCAGCCTGACTGATATTTATGGAAACATCATCCAACCGCTGAATGCACACTCTTTTAATGTATATTCAGAATTTAAGAAAAGAGTATAACACGTCTGAATAAATTTCAAGTATACCATCTGTCCCCAAAGAAATGAAATCTGAAATTAATGACAAAAGACTAATAGAAAGTCCTCAAATATTTGGAGATTAAGCACAATTCTAAATAACAATTCTAAATAAAGGGAATTGGACAATATCGGAAGTGAATGAATCAAAACAATATGCAGGAAATGGCAGGATGCAAATAGAGCAGTCACGAGGAAAACTTATTGTTCTCAATGCATGTATTTGAAAACTTCTAAGAAAGGTTTATAATCAGTGATTTAAGCTTCTGTTGCATAAAGTTATAAATTTAACCCAGAGTAGAAGAACGGAAAAGCAGAAATCAATGAAACTTAAAACAGAAAAAAAGAAAGTATTAACAAAGCCAAAAGTTGGTTCCTTGAAGTAATTTTTCAATATTAAACCCTTACAAGACACGAACAAGAATAAAACAAAGTGGGGTGCCTGGGTGGTTCAGTCGGTTAAGCGTCTGCCTTTGGCTCAGGTCATGATCCCATGGTCCTGGGATCCCCAGTTTCCCTGCTCTGTGGGGAGGCTGCATCTCCCTCTCCCTCTGCTGCTCCCCCTGCTTGTGCTCTCTTGCTCTCTGTCAAATAAATAAATAAAATCTTAAAAGAAAGAATAAAGCAAAGAAAATGCACATTACCAATATCAGGAATAAAAAGGGAGGCATCACTATAGATCCTTTTAGCCCTGGAGAGCCTTCTAGGGGATATCATACCCAACTTTACACCAATAAATGGGACAACTTATATGAAATAGACAAAATACTCAAAACACCCAACCTTCCATAACTGAAGCAAGAAGTAGTTGAAGAATATGAACACCCATAACAAAGTGGCAGCAAGAGAAATTTAGAAAAAAAATCCCATTTACGAATGTACCAAAAATAATAAAATACTTTAGGGATAAATTTAACCAAAGAAATGAAAGACTTGTACTCTGAAAACTAACAGACCTTGATTAAAAACAAACAAACAAACAAACTAAAGATGACACAAGCAAATGGAAATACATACTATGTTCATGGACTGGAATAATTAATACTGTGAAAGTGTCCCTAATTCCCAAAGCAATCAACAGATCTGTAACTCTGAAACAAATAATGCAATATATGTTAAGGAAAAAAAAAGAAGATAGCAAGAGGGGAAGAATGAAGGGGAGTAAATCGGGGGGGGATGAACCATGAGAGAAGATGGACTCTGAAAAACAAACTGAGGGTTCTAGAGCGGAGGGGGTGGGGGGGTGGGTTAGCCTGGTGATGGGTATTAAAGAGGGCACGTTCTGCGTGGAGCACTGGGTGTTATGCACAAACAATGAATCGTAGAACTGCACATTCAACTAATGATGTATGGTGATTAACATAACAAAAAATTTAAAGTAAAAAATATTAATGATGTAATGTGTGGTGACTAACATAACAATAAAAAAATTTAAAGAAGAAGAACAAAGTTGGAGGACTCACACTTCCTGATTTCAAAACCCACTACAAAACTACAGTAATTAAAACCGTGATTCTAGCATAAAGACAGACATACAGACCAACAGAAAAGGATTGAAGATCCGGAAATAAACCTATAAAACTACAGCCAATTGGCTTTCAACCTGGGTTCCAAGATATTCAATAAGGAAAAAATGATTTCTTCAACAAATGGTGCTGGGAAAAGTGGATATCCCCATACAAAAGAAGAAAGTTGGCTCCCTCTCTCACATCATACACAAAAATTAACTACAATGGGTCAATGATATGAGTTTAAGTACAAAGATAATAAAACTCATAGAAGAAAATATAAAGGTAAACCTTCACGATCTTGCAGATGGCAACAATTTCTTAGATATGATACCAAAAGCATGAACAACAAAAAATATATAAATTTAACTTCATTAAAAATAAAAATTTTGTGCATCAAAGGACACTATCAAGAAAGCAAAAGGAACAAAATATTTGCAAATCATATATCTGAGGAGTCTAATATCCAGAATATATAAAGAACTCTTAGGACACAACAACAAAAATATAAACAGCCCAATTTAAAAATGGGCAAAGAACTTGAATAGACTTTTTTTTCAACAAATATGCAAAAAGATTCTCAACATCAGTAGTCATTAGGGAAATGCACACCAAAACTACAATGAAATATCACTTCATACTCATTAGAATGACTATAATAATTTAAAAAAAGAAAATAACAACTGTTGGTAAGGGAGTGGAAAAATTGGAACCCTCATACATTACCGGTGGGAATGTAAAGTGGTTCAGCTACTGTGGAAAATAGTTTGGTGGCTCATTAAAAAGTTAAACATAGAATTACCATATGAACCTGAAATTCTACTCTTAGGTATATATTCAAAGAAATGAAAATACAAGTTACAAAAACTTGTAAACACATGTTCATAGCAGCACTATTTGCAAAAGCCAAAAGATGGAAACAGTACAAATGTCCATCAACAGAAAATGGATACACAAATGTGGTAATAGTGACAGAGTTTCAGAGTCATAGGATGGAAGGGGCTGTAAGGATGGATGGTTTGAACGTATACTGTGTGTTGTATGTATTTCAGCACAATAAAACAGTCACACACCGCATGGTTCCACTTACGTGGAATGTTCAGAGCACACAAATCCATAAAGACAGCAGACTGGCGGTTCCAGGGGCTGAGAGGGGGTGGAATGGGAAGAAGCTGTTACATGGGTGTGGGATTTTACTGTGGGGCACAGAGAGGTTCTGGAACTACGCAGAGCTGGTGGTTGCACAACACTGGGAATTGTACTAAATGCCATTGAATTGTTTGCTCTGAAACGGTTTATTGTATGTGAAATTCGCCTCAAAATATTATTTTAAAAAATTAGTTCCAGGGGCTCCTGTGTGGCTCAGTTGGCTGAGCGTCCAACTCTTGGTTTCAGCTTAGGTCACGTTCTTGGGGCTGTGGGATAGAGCCAAGCCCCGTGTGGAGCTCCGTGCCCCAGGGAGGGTCTGCTGGAGATTCTCTCTCTCTGTCCCTCCCTCTGCTTGAGCTCTTACACACACTCTCTCTCTCTCAAAAGAATAACTCTTAAAAAAAAATTCCAGAGCTTTTGAGAAACTCTGCTAGTATCTGTTTCCCTTGTTCGTTGCCGTCGCCCCACCCCACCAACGCTTACTTAAACATTGTGCTTTGGGGAGAGGTTGTATTCTGCCCACATCGCTGGCCACCAAGACCCTCTGGGCCAGGGTCTCAGGAGATCGCAGTCTCTGGATACACGAATACCAGTTTGAGAACTAAATGCTCACTCTATTACCCAGCGTGGTGCCCTAGGGGACTGAACCCAAATGAAGTTTTCTGTAGTTTTTCTGAGGAACCCATAAGGAAAGCTAGGGGACTCTTGAACTCAAGTTGAGTTCGTGCCCTATTGACTTGGCACTTCCACAAAACATTTCTTCAAAAAAAAATACACAATTATACTGTTAAAATAGTACAGAATTATAATTGTAATTTTTCTTTCTGGTGATATCTTTTGAGTGCCAAAGTACCCTGAAGATAACTTCATTGAATATTTTTCCTTAAATGATTTCAAAAAAATTAAAACTCAATCCTTTCTATCTCCTACTTATAGGAAAATCCCTCTCTCTCTGTCATAGAATCACAGAATAATAGCTAACATTTATTGAGCACTTACTATATACCAGATGATGTTTTATTTTATTTTTTTTAAACTTCATTTACTTGAGAGAGAGAGTGCACAAGTGCATGAGCGGGGGTGGGGAGAGGGGCAGAGGCAGAGGGATAAGCAGACTCCCTGCTGAGCAGGGAGCCCGATGTGGGACTCGATCCCAGAATCCTGGGATTATGACCTGGGCCAAAGGCAGACGCTTAACCAACGGAGCCACCCATGTGCCCCTACCAGACACTGTTTAAGCACATTATAATGCTATGATCACCCCCATTCTAAAGATGGTAAGCTTGATGGGCTTGTCTGCCCACTCACTCAGTGGGGAAACCAGGGTTAGAACTCTGGGTGCACAGCATGCATCCCCAACCACACGGTCCCACCCTGCCCTGTGTCTCATCCTAGCAAGGGACAGCGCCGAAGAGACTCCACTCTGCAGGTGAACTCACCTTATGGCCTGCAGCCGTGCATGGCCTGGGTCAAAGCTGTCTACCAAACCACGATTCCTCTACTTGACAGTAAAGGGACGGGTCACCCTTCTTCTGACTGTCCTTCCCATTCATTTAGAATTCAGGCATTTCTTCTCTTCTGCTCTGCGCACCATTGTCCCCACCCCAAAACACATACACAGAGCACATTCATTACCTCACACAGGGTCTTATCAAGTCTTTCTCTAGAGCTGTCTTGGACCTGCTTGGACTATTTCACACTGAGACAAACAAGGTTTCCCAGACTCAGCTCTAATCCAGCTGCTCCCTTCTGGGGATGTTGTTTTTATTCTTGAAAGTCACAGGCAGTGCTCTTAGCTTTGGTCGGGTGGGAAGCCATAGACAGGCATCCCACAGGGCAGGTACTGCATCTGTGTGGCCCACAGAAGGCTGGGCTGGGCAGGGGAATAAAAATGTCCTTTATGAGAGGGGAGGGTGACCACCATATGACAAATATTTGTTGAGCGCCTACTTTATGCCCTGCATTATGATGCATGGGAAAACAGGGAAATAACGCAAAGCCGGCGCTGCCTGGGGAGACAGGCAGTCAACAAAGATCAGGCACAAGATGATGTTAGCTCAGACTCTCCCATAGAGGCCCTCCTATGGCAAAGCCAAGCAGGAAAGGGGCTGGGGGTGTGTGGCTGTGGCGGGGGTGTAGGCAGGATGACCAGGGGAGCTTTCTGAGGGTGATGCCTGCCAGCGTTGGGGGTCTCTGGGTCTGGGAGCCGCATACAGGTGATGTTTCTTTGGAGGAAGTTCACATACTGCTGACCTGAACAACTCTACTTCAGAATTTAAACTTAATTCGTGTCCCAATCTGCTGTAGGTATTAGATTTAATCCCTGTCTCAGGTCTTAGAAAGGTAAGATGTTTTAAGGTCATGTAAAAGAAATTTACCACAAAGTAGCTTTTGCACAGTCTGATTTTCTCAATGTTGGGGAAAATTTTGTAAGGTCAGACGGTATCTGAAAGCTGAGAACTTGGGCCCAGGTATGAACTGAGGTGCCCAGAAACACCTCGAAAGATATACCAGCTCTCAGGACAGAAGAAGCCTTCAATGTAGGAGCCTTGAACTGAATGATGAGCTGGGTTAACTTTCAGGAAGCATTTACACATGCGTCTTTAACGTGACCCATAGGTGGGCCATCCATTATTCCTGTTAATGAGCAGATTGAAGCTCAGAGAGGCTGAACTACAAAGCCAAAGGGCAACATCTAATAGAGGGTGGATGTGGGTGCTCATCAAATCTCAGAGTACAAGTCTTTCACTTCTTTGGTTAGGTTTATTCTTAGGTATCTTATTATTTTGAGTGCAACCGCAAATAGCATTATTTTTTTTATTTTTTCTTTCTCCTGCATCATTTGTAGTGTATACAAATGCAACAGATTTCTGCACCTTGATATTGTACCCTGGGACTTTCCTGAATTCCTTGATCAGTTCTAGTAGTCATTTGCTGGGATCATCAGGGTTTTCTGTATAGAGTACCATGTCATCTGCAAACAGTGAAAATTTCACTTCTTCCTCATTTGGATACCTTTTCTTTGTTGTTGTTGTTGTCTACTTGTGGGAGAGACATAGGGCAGTCAAGTCCCCAGAAAACCAGACTTGCCAGGCTTTTGACCAAACCCCCTCCGACCAAACTTGGCACAAGGCAATCAAGTCATCTGCACAGAAGGGTGACCAGGAGCCTTAGGACCATGGGCCCTCCATCTCAGCTTTGTACAAGGCAAAGGAATCACCAAGACCCTGGGCCAAGTGCATGCCCACCAATGCAACAAAGAATAGCGCAACTGAATCCTTCAGAAAATCAGGCCTCCTGGGAGTCCCGAGAATATGAAACCTCCAACCGAGCTCTGCACTGCCCAAATGAGGACCCTTGACACCAGGCTGAGGGAGAGTCCTCTGAAGAGGAGCCCTCCAACATAGCCAAGCACTGGGCACAAGAATCGCTTGGACACCAGGCTGAACACAAGCACCCTGAGATCATGAGGACACCATCCCTGCCAAGCACAGGGAAATCAGGTCCCCAGAACACCAGGAGCACTTAGGCTAGGAGCTCTCCAACACAGTCTGGCACGGGCAAATGAATCACCTGGACTCTAGACTGCAAAGGAGCCCTCAGAAGAAAAGCTATCCAACCCAGAAAAGCATAAGGCAATCAGGTTCTCAAACACAGGATTTTGCGGAGCCCTCTGAGCAAAACCCCTCCAATCAGACCTGGAGGTGGACAAATATGTTATCTGGACAGTGGACCCAGCAGGAGCCTTAAGTCCAAAAGCTCCCCTACCCAACTCAGCACCAGAGAAAGGAGTCACCTGGAACCTAGGACAAAGAAGGGGAGTCTTCTACTGCTGTTGAGAAAATGGCAACGAATTCCCCAGAACACCAGGCCCAATAGATGCCCTGAGACTGACACCAACAAGCTAGTTGCACACTGGGCAAAGGAGTGCCCTGGACACTGGGCTGAGTGGGAGTCCTCCCTCTGGGAGCTCTTCAGCCCAACAAACCAGAGGGCAATTGAGTCCTCACAACACTGGGCCAAACAGGAACCTTCAGACACTCCAACTCAGGTTGGCAGTGGGCAAAGGACTCACTTGGACAACAGGATGACTGGACTCCCTCCAAGTGGGGGCCCTTCAACTGAGGAGACAACTGGCAACTGAGTCGCTAGAACACCAGGCCAACTGGGAGATCTGGGTCGCCAAGCCTTCTGATTCAGCTTGACACTGGGCCGAGTCTCTCAGACATCAGGCTGAGCAGGAGACCTCTGACCCAAAACCCTCCACCCCATAGAGCACAGGACAATTGCGTCCCCAGAACACAGGTTGGCTGGGAGCCCTCTGGTCACGACTCCTCCATCTCAGCTCCGCACTGGGCCAAGAAGTCCCTAGAACACTAAACTGACTGGAAGCCCTTCAACTAAGGCGACCCCAGGACAAGTGAGTCACCAGTGCCCTGGGATAGACTTCAGTTTAAGGTCATTGTGGCTTGTCACCTGGGTAGCCCTTGCCTTTTTGGGAATTCCCCTCAAGAGGAAAGGATACCAAGCCAAAAAGCGGAGTCAAACCAAAAGATTGGAGAGTTTGAAATAGAACTCATAGCAGGAGATGAGGTGGGGGGTTGAAACAGAACTCATATCAGGAGACGAGATGGGGACTGGAGGGAATTCTAGAAGAGACCCCAGGCCCTGAATACAGAGGACTCATTGGCAAAGGTCCTCCAGATGAAGGAGAGGTGCTCCATCCTGGAAGGAGTGGTGGAGAGCATAGAAAAACAAATCAAGTCGTGGGGTGAGAAGCAGGCTCAGGTCTATGAGGTAGAGAGATTTTTTGGGTACATCAAGGACTTGCTGGAAGCTTTTGCTTCCCAGGCAACGGCATCCAAGTGGTGATGTCCCTGCACACTCCCATCCAAGATGTCATAAATGCGGAGCTTGGAAAAGTTTGGTCATCTCCAGGAGTGAGAGTTTTAATATTTTTCAGAGGCCTAAATAACTTAAAAACATTATTTCAGAATAAGTACAGGAAACAACCCCTGGGTGACTGTGATGTATAGCCTGGGTTACTCTCACTACTGTGCCTTGTAAGTCATCACATTCTCCAGTTGGTGGGCAGTGGCCTCCACAGCTCTGAGAAAGTGTCAGTGAATTATGCAGAGCTGACTCTGAACACATCCTTCCTCTCCCCATCAACACTTTTAGACATCCTGGTTTCTGGAAATCAAGGTCAGCTGCTGAGGTCATCCGCATTCTGAAGGAAGGAAAAAATAAGCTGTAATGTCCATATGTAGGTATTTCTGCAAAAATGATTTTTGTCCCTAGCCCCATCACACATGCTGTGGCAAATTTGTGTTTGGACCCTGGCATAAAGGTTCCAAAGTCTGGTCACCAGAACTACTATTTCCTGACTGCATGTCCCTGTGTAGACCTCTGAAGAGTAAATGTGACAAGATGAGGGAATCAGGCTGGAGGGGGGCCAGAAGCAGGGGACCATTCCCTGCCTCTGGATGATTTCCTTCTGTGGGTGAGGTAGGTATAGACTGGAGTAAGGAGCCTGGAGTGTGGGCTCTCTGCTCTGAGCCACAGAAGCACTGCAGAAGTTGGGGGAGACACAGATTACTACTTGCTGCTCCATGTGGAGGGGTGGATGGACAGAGTAAAGAAGAGAAGGAGACAGGTAGGAACAGGTGCATATGGAATACTCGGGTGTCTGTGGATATGGAGGAAGGTGTCTACCTCTAATATGCAGGGCTGAGATTCTTCCATGCATTGGACAGAAGGAAGGAGGAGAGTAAGGTTCCAGGTTTGTCTTCTCCCTAGAGATTGTCCCCTTACCTCAAGGTAGGACGTGGGAGCTCAAGTGCCTTGTGGATATCAATGAGCTGGGGTCTGCCTGTGGCTGTAGTGGAGGTGGAGGAGAGCCTAGAGCCATGGTTCTTTGGGGAAGCTCAAGGTACTCTGCTCATAGCACCAGGGCATAACCTGATTAGAGCCATGAAAAAGCTGTCTTTTAGGGAAGGTCAAAATGAGGGGGACTTGGGATGATACAGGTTAGTATCTCTAAGATGGATGGTGTCTGAACTTATAGGAGGGCTGCTGCTTTCAGGAGCCAGTGGGGAGGCTAGTGCAGTCCAGGTCACTTGGATTTGAGGGGGAAGTGGATCACAGTGTGATCCCAGAGCTGCTAACCTCTAGTGGCCACCTGCTCAGACCCCACTTACCAGACACATATTTCTGGACACAGCAGTATCTTGGAGGTGCTGGGACCCCACTTTGGGGGGTTGTAGCAGAGCAATTCACTCCTTGAACCACCATTCCTTCACCTGTAAAATGCCGGCAACTTTGGGGGGTGGCTGTGTGAGCAGGATGCAGGAGACGGCAGGGTTGGGGAGGGGATCTCTAAGGCCAGGGGACGGATGCTGTCCAGAGGAGGGAGGGCAGGCTGTGAGCCAGGTCCTTGCCCTGTCAGTTCCTTCCCAAACTCAGAACAGCAGATTCAGGAGAGCAGTCTGTGTCCTGCCTCTGTCCTGTCCCACACCTGGCCTTCTCTGCCCCTTAGGTACAGCACATCACAGCCCAGCACCTGCCCAGTCACAGACCAGACCAGGTTCCTCCTGCCTCCTACACTGCTGCTTGACACCCACACATCGGGGTTCTGGGGAAACTTGGAGTTTCCAGGAGCCATGGTGGGACTGATAACTTTAGGGAACTATGCTGAGGTGTGTTGACAGGTAGAGCGATCCTATAGGTAGGGAGGGATTTAGGTCCATTTAGAGATTCAGATAGTACAGAAATGTCCCATCGCAGAGGCACTCTTGGCTCATTTTGCCCCAAGGTAACATCCTACATCACTGCAGAACACTATTCACACCAGGAAACTGACAGTGTGGTATGATGGACATGTCTAGGTCTGTCACTTTGTCATGGATATTTATAGATTCAACAGCACAATCCAGGTATGGAACTACTCTGTCAGCACAAAGATCTCCTTCATGCTACCCATCCCTGCCCATGGCATTCACCCCTGTGTTTTACATTTTGGATATATTGGCATTTTGTTACATGAGGGAACTCCTACAGCTGTGACCGGAGATGTTGTTTGGTTTCATTCGGGATAATACGCCTGGAATCCATTCACGTTTTGTGTTATCCTAACTTTATGACTTTTTATCACTGATTTGGGCTCCCTAGTTTGGAAATGCCACAGTTTGTTCATCTGCTCCCCTTTTGAGGGATATTTTGTTTCCGGGATTTAGAGACTACAAATAATCCCACAGTGAATATTTGGCATATTGTTTTGTGGGATCTTAAATTTTCATTCTCGAGGATAAAGGTCCAGGACAGTGATTCCTGGGTTGTCGCATTTATGTTTTGCTTTTGCATAACCAGTCAAACTGTCTTACCGGAGTGACTGTTCCATTTACATTCCCACCAGCAATGTAGGAGATCTGGTTCTTTGCAACATTTGATGTTTTTACTCTGTTTTATATTAACGAGCTTTCCTAACAGTGTAGGTAATAGTGATTACTCAATCAGGTTTTCCTTTACATTTCCCTCATGGCAAATAATGTATAGTTTTTCTTGTGCTTATTTGCCATCTGCATGTTTTCTTTACTGAAATGTCTGTTCATGACTTTTCCCATTTGCTATTTGGATAGTTTTTTTTTTCTCTCCCCCGGTTTTGTTTTAATTTTTCATATATTATACATAGAAGTTCTTTGTCAGATAATTGGTTTGAAAATATATTCACCTAGTCTATAGCTTGTCTTTTCATCCTCCTAACAAGATCTTTACAACAACAGAAGGTTTTAATCTTGATAAAGTCCAGTGTTATACCTTATGAATCCTCCTTTCTTGTCTTGTGTAAAAGTGCACCAAATGCTAAGTTTAGAAAATGGCTAAACATCCATAATGTATTTTCTCACAATTCTGCTGGGTAGAAGTCCAACATAAGGCACCAATGTGGTCAGGTTCTGAGGAAGCCCATCCTCCTGGAGGTTTGTTGATAACCACGTTCTGGCTTTGTGGTCACATAACCTTTCTTTGTAGGTGTGCATGGAGAGTGCAAGCTCTCTGTGTCTCTTCTCATAAGCATGCTAACCCCATCATGAGAGTCCTAACCTTGTGACCTAACTCAACCTATGTTCCTCCCAAGCTGCCAGGTCCAGTTTCATAGGGGTTAGAACTGAAACATGTGAATGGGATGGGGGACTGAATTTAGTCTATACCATGTGTCTTGATGACTGTCTTGGGTTCCCTCTGTTTGGGTTTTGTTCATTTTCTTAAATTTTAGGCTCATGTCCTTTGTCAACTTTGGGAGATGATCAGCTATGTTTTCTCAAAATATTCTTCTTTTTTTCCTTTACGTTTCTTTCAAATACGTTTTAATCCCTAATTTTCTTTTTTGCTCATTCTGGGATTCTGTGACATGAATACATTTTTGTTTTTGTAGATTATTCTTTTCTCTCCATTGTTCATATGAGATACTTTCTGTTGTTCTACCTTCAAGGTACTGACTCTTTCCTCTGTTACCTACATTGTCCTACTGAGCCAATTTACTGCGTTGCAAAAAATTTAGTTATATTTTTTTCAGTTCTAATTGATAATTACATTCTTTTTTATATCTTTCTGTCCTGCGACTTACTTTTATTTGATTCCATCACAACTGCAATAGCTTGTGGAAGCATTTTTATAATGGTTCCTTTCAAACCCATTGGAAATCCCAACATCTAGGTCATCATTGATCTTAGCGAACTTTGGATTGTGTGGCATGGTCAAGATGACATTTTTCTGGACTTTGGCATGGTGAATGTTCTTGATTATCCATCTTGCCTATTTGGGGTCTTATGTCATGTGACTCTGGATCGTCTTCATTCTGGTGTATGAGCAGGTGGTGGGTCTACAAGAGCGTGGCTAGTACGAGAAGACCCAGTTATGTGCCCAAACTAGAAGAAGCAAACTGAAGTCTGGCCAACACAGCCGTGAGTTTCCAGTGCACCTGTGGGGAATGTCACATCTTTCTGTCATTCTTACCAGAAGCCAGAGATGAGGGCACATGACAGCTAAAAACATGTGTGCTGAATTTATTTCTGTGCATGGATGAGGCCTTTGTAAGGGCCAGAAGTCTAGTTTGGAGGGGAAGGTTTTAGGAAAAGTGTGTTCTGTGTAAATGGACATCATTTGAGAACTTTTGTTTATGTTGGTGGAAGAAGGGTGGGCTTACTGAGATGGCTGGCACTGCTGTTGGGCTTGCTCAAAACTCAAGTCAGGGTGGCCCCTCCTACTAGTGTCCTCACCCTAGATATCGTCCTCCCAGGACCTGCTGAGGGAGCCCAGGCCACATAGAAAAGGTGAGCTCCGAGCTGGTGGGCTGACTAGTGTCAAATTAGATGCAAGTTCCCCTCCCTACTCACTTTTGCAAATGCCAGCTTGGGAATGAACTTTACCCTCTTCCAAACCGTCACAGTGGTGTCACAAAGGGAGAATAGCTTGGTAGTTAGCTCACCTCCAAGCTCCAATGGTCAGTCTCTCCCTCTCTCTGCATCAGCCTGGGGCAGGTGTGGGGTCCTCTCACATCCACCCTGGCACTCCCTAGGGGAGGCAGACCACTCACCACTGAACACAGGGCCAGGGTTCACATGAAGCGTTCTCCCTTCAGGCATAACCCCAGGACCATTCCCAGCCCTGATCCAGCCTTCTCTGGGCTGCAGTCCCCAGGTGCTGGCTTCCTGACTGGCAACCTCTTGCTCTGTTTAGCCAAAGCGAGCCTCTCCTCTTGCACTGGGGAACACACATCACACAGAACTGCTGGAGTATGGTGACTTTTCAGACCACCGCAATAAGACAGGATGAAGAGAATATCCTTGAGCCCCCCAAAGTACTGATCAGGCATTTCAAGCCAACTGTTTCTTCCAGAACAGCTCTCTCTACAGTCCATCATGACTGACCCCTCAGATGGGGGAGCCCATTCATTCAGGGCAAGTTAACACATCTCTTTGGGAAACTCTGTTGCCAAAATTTACCCTGAACATTTCTTTAAGGTGTGGGTTTCCTGAAATGGAAGTGAGGTCCTTAAACCACATTCCCAAATTCAGGCATTTCAATTCCACAGGGGAAAACTGAAGACAGTTTTAACTTGCTCATACTGCGCCCCTCAGTGTGGCAGCAGTGGGAGGACCTGACTGCAGGGTGGCGAGCTGGAGGGGCTGTTCCAGGTGCAGCTGCAGCCATTTCCTAAGGAGACTCGCCTGAAACAGGGTTCTCAGAGTGTCAGAACACGCAATGAGCCTCAAGGTTGTATAGCTGTGCTGCAACTTATAGAAGCCTCTGCAGGCCTCTGCTTTCCACTGAGAAAATGAAGAAAACCCTGTGGGACAATGCTACACAAATCCAGAGATGATCTGCCCAGTTCAGCTTCACAAGTGGCCCCACTCTCCTACTCGCTCATGCCCAAACCCAAATGCCCTCCTGGACTCCCTTCCAGTAAACACCCATGTGCCCAGCTTTGCTCCTCTCTGCCCATTCAGCTGATCTCCCTGTGGAGGACTGAGTGAAAACTAAGCAATCCCCTGTATCCTACACTGGTCCTGCTGAGACCTCCCGTGGACACATGTTCCTTGTTCTACCACACCGTCTAGTTCCCCACGTCTGCATGTCACCCCCTTTCACTAGCTCTCTCCCCTGGAGTGCTGCTCCCAAGCTCCATGAGCCTTGCCACTTAGGGTTGCCGCAGGAACTCCTCAGAGAACAACTCCCTCTACAAACTAGTCCACCGCCCAGGCCCTTCTGTCCATCCCCTGAGCTCAAACACTCGTCCCAGGAGACACTGACATTGCTTCACTGTGCTGTGTTATTTCTTTCAGAATGCTACCTCCATGAGCTCAGGGACTGATCCCCTCCATCTCTTTAGTGTCCAATAGGCCTTTGGCACTAGGGAATGCACTGCTCTCGAGGGAAGTCACATGGAAAGAAACAACCCATCTCAATCTAGTTCTATGCAATATAGAATAGAATAAGAATAATCACATGATCATATCTAAATACAGAAAAACCATTTGACAAAATCCAATACCCATTCATGATTAAAAAAAAAATTCTCAGTAAAGTGGGGAACTTCCTTCCTCAACTTGATAAAAAAAATGTACAAAATCCCTGGAGCTCACATCATACAAAATGGTGAGTGAGAAACTCAAAGCTTTCCCACTAAGATCAGGAACAAGACAAGGAGGTACCCTCTCAACATTGCATTTCAATACTGTACTGGAAGTTCCAGTTAATGCAATAAGACAAAAAAGGGGAAGTAAAAGAGATACAGATTGAGAAAGAAGAAAAAAACTGTCTTTGTTCACGGATGACATGATCTCTATGTATAAAATATTAACAATTCTGGAATAAGCAGTTCTAGCAAGGTTGCAGGATACAAGTTAGTATACAAAAGTTAATTGCTTTCCTATATACCAGCAGTGAAAAAAATGGAGTTAGAAATTTAAAACAATACAATTCATATTAGTACTACCCAAAATGAAACAGGTAGACGTCAAAAAGAAAATGCTTACAAAGTTTATATGAGGAAAACTACAAAACTCTGATGAACAAAATTAAAGAAAAACTAAATTAATGGAGAAATATTTCATGTTCATGGACAGGAAGACTCAATATTGTTAAGATGTCAGTTCTTCCCAACTTGATCTATAGATTTGTGCAATCCAAATCAAAATCCAACAATGTTATTTTGTTGATATGACAAAAACGGATTTTAAAAGTTTAAATTGAAAGAAAAAAGACCCAGAATAGTCAACACAATATTGAAGGAAAAGCGCAAAGTCTGAGACCTGACACTACCGGACTTCAAAAGTTATAGAGCTACAGGGGCACCTAGGTGGCTCAGCCAATTAGGTATTTGCCTTCTGCTCTGGTCATGATCTCAGGATTCTGGGATGGAACCTCTCACCTCAGGCTCCCTGCTCAGAGGGGAGTCTGCTTCTCCCTCTCCGTCTGCCCCTCCCCCCTCCTTGTGCTCTCTCTCTCTCTCTCAAATAAATAAAATCTTTTAAGGAAAGTTATAGAGCTACAATAATCAAAGCAGTTTAGTATTAGTGAAAAAATAGACAGATAAATGGCACACAACGAAGAGCCCTACACAAATATAGTCAACTGATTTCTGACACAGGATCAAAATCAATATAATGAAGAAAAGCAATCTTTTCAATAAATGGTGATGGGAAATTGGACATGCACATACAAAAATGAAACTAGACACAGACCTTACACATTTCACCATAATTAACTCAAAGTGGATCATAGACCAAAATGTAAAGCACAAGAATATAGAACTTCTAGAAGATAATACAGGAGAAAATCTAGATGACCGTAAGTTTGGAGATGACTCTTTAGATACAACACCAAGGGCACCATCCATGAAAGAAAGAATTGATAAGCTGGACTTCACTAAAATAAAAAAAAATGCTCTACAAAATTTACTGCCAAGAGAATGGAAAGACAAGCCTTAGATTGGAAGAAAATCTTTGCAAAGACATTACCTGATAAAATACTGTTATCCAAAATATACAAAGAACTCTTAAAATTCAACAATAAGAAAAGAAAGAACCTGATTAAAAATGTTTCAAAGATCTAAACAGAGCACTCAGCAACAAAGATATATGGAGGGCAAACAAGCATATGAAAAGATACTCCACATCGTAAGTCCTCAGAAAAATGCAAATTAAAACGAGATACTACTGCACACCTATTAGAATAGTCAAAATTGAAAACACTGACAACACCAAGTGCTGTTGAGAATGTGAAGCAACAGGAAATCTCATTCATTCTTAGTGGGAATGCAAGATAGTACATCCGCTTTGGAATGCACTTTAGAGGTTTCTTACAAAACTATGCTCTTAACCATACAATACAGCAATCGCACTCTTTGGCATTTACCCAAAGGAGTTGAAAACATGTCCATACAAATACCTGCACATGAATGTTTATAGGAGCTTTATTAAACTTGGAAGCAACCAAGGTATACTTCAGTAGGTGAACGGATAAACAAATGGGTACATCCAGACAATGGTACACCAAAATTTAACACTGAAAATAAATAAGCTATTGAGCCATGAAAAGAACTTCGATGCATATCGCTAAGTCAAAGAAGTCAATATGAAAAGGCTACATACTGTATGATTCTAATTATATGACATTCTGAAAAGGTAAAACTCTGGAGACCGTAAAAGGGTCAGTTGTTGTCAGGGGTTAGTGGGAAGAGAGCATGAATAAGCAGAGCACAGAGTGTTTTTAGGGCAGTGAAACTACTCTGAATGATATTATAATGGCAGATACATGTGATTATACATTTGTCCAAACCCATAGAATGTACAACACCAAGAGTCAACTCTAATGTAAATTATGAATTTTGGATGATAATGATGTGTCAATGTAGGTCAATCAATTGTAACAAATGTACCACTCTGGTGGGGGACATTGGTAAAGCAGAAGACTATCCATGTGTCAGGGCAGGAAGTATTTGGGAAATCCCTGTACCTTCCTCTCAGTTTTGCTGTGAATTTAAAACCGCTCTGAAAAACAAATTCTATTTAAAAAAATAAATGTCAGACTTAAGCCCTAACATTTCCATAATTACATTAGACCAAATGGTCTAAATACATCAATTAAATGACATAGTGAAATAGTAGATTTAAAAAATGACCCAACTATATGGTATGTATAAGGAACTCACTACAAATATACTGATATAAGTAAATTGAAAGTAAACAAGAAGATCACTGTACTTTTATTTGTAATAGTAAAAAAATTGCAAGCAACGAAGATGTCCTTTACTAAAGAAATGGTTAAAGAAACTGTGCTTCTTACATATCATGGACTACTACTCAGCAATAAAAATGAGCAAACTCTTGATATATGCAACAATTTGTATGACCTAAAGGGTATTATTCATAATGAAAACATCCAATCTCCAAAGGTCTCATACTATATCATTCCATGATAAGCTTTCTTGAAATAATAAAGCTATAGAAATGGAGAACAGGCAGTTGGTTTTCATGGGCTAGGAATTGTGAGGGGAGAGGGATGAGTATGATTATGGAGAGACTGAGGTAGCACAAGGGAAGTCTTTGTAACGATGGAATAATTCTGTATCATGATTGTGGTGGTGGATGCACAAATCTATAGTTGTGCTACATTGATAGAACTATACTAATACATTGTATCAGTGTCAGTTTCTTGGTTTTGATTTGGTGTAGTAACCCCTGGGTGAAACTGGGTAAAGGGTACACAGGACCTCTCTGTACTGTCTTTGCAGCTTCCTTCAATCTATAATTACCTCAAAATAAAAAACAAAAAACAAAAAGTGAATGCAGACTTCCATTTTTTACAACATACATTTTCTTAATATTCTGAATACCTTCCTCATGAAAATAACTACAGTGTCAAGTAAGTAAATCAAAGCTTCTCCTTGAGAGGAGGGGAGGTGGGGGGATGGGTTAGCCTGGTGATGGGTATTAATGGGGCATGTATTGCATAGAGCACTGGGTGTTACACACAAACCATGAATCATGGAACACTACATCAAAAACAGATGTATGGAATGGTGACTAACATAACATTAAAAAAATAAAAATAAATAAAGGATAATATTTTATAAATAAAAAATAAAATAAAAAAGATTTATTTTTGGAGGAGAGCAGGGTGGAAGGGGCAGAGAGAGAGTGAGAGAGATAATTCTCAAGCAGACTCCCTGCTGAGCATGGAGACCAATGCGGGGCTTGATCCCAGGACCCTGAGATCATGACCTGAGCCAAAATCAAGAGTCAGATGCTTAACCAACTGAGCCACCCAGGTGCCCCAGTAAATCAGAGCTTCTTAATGCATCACTTTTTGGCATTCAAGTATGGAATTGACAGAAGCCACAGATGAAATTGTAGAGGGAATCCTGGGAAGTGAGAGAGTTTCAAAGTCAGCTTTCATCCCTGGGGTTTCTGGAAAATCTTGGAAGCCTGGAGCTTCCATCTTGATGGAAGTACATAGGATGGAAAGTAGATAGGAGTGAAGATAAATTCTAGAGCCTGCAACTACAGTTAGATACCACTTCACACCCATTAGGATAGCTAGAATCTAAAAGGCAGGTAATAACAATTGTTGGCAAGGGCGTGGAGAAATTGGGACACTCATGCCCTGCTGATGGGAATGTGTAAGGGTGCATCCACTGTGGAAAACGGTTTGCCAGTTGTTCAAAAAGGTAAACATTGAGTCATTGTTTGACCAAACAATTCTACTCCTGGGTATATAATCAAGGGAAATGAAAATATATGTTCACACAAAAGTTGAGTGTGCATACTTCCAGTAGCATTATTTACAATACCCAGAAGTTGGAAACAACCTAAATGCTCATTAGTGGATGAATAGGTAAACACTATGTGTGGCATATCCATACAATGGAATATTACTTGACCATACAAAGTGAAGTGATGATGCAACCTATAACATGGATGAAGCTCTTGAAAACATGCTAAATGAAAGAAGACAGATATGAAAGGCCACATATTGTATGATTCCATTTATCTGGAAGGTCTGCAATAGACAAACTTGTAGAAACAGAAAGTAGACTAGGTAAGTATCTATGGCTGGGGTGGTGGTATTGGGAGGAAATGGGGAGTGAATACTAATGGATACAGGGTTTCTTATTGGGTTGGTGGGAATGTTCTAAAGTTGACTGTGGTGATGGTTGCATAACTGTAAATGTACTAAAAACCACTGAACTGTACACTTTAAATGTGTGAATTTTATGGTATGTGAATTGTATCTCAATAAAGCTGTTTTTTAAAAGGGCAAGTTGCAGTATAATATGAGCAATATGAAGAGATTTATGTAAAGTAATGGGTGGTTGGGAGTATTAGAAACCTCTCATAAACAGCTGACATTTGTATTTACTGAATCCATTACTACTTTGAGTAAATGTTATATATCCCCACTGATAGCCTCATTCTCTGTTAGCAGGTCTGCCTTTCTCCCATGACAGCAAAGCATGCAGGAACCTTGGTGGCAGCACTGTCTCCACATACCCCCAGTGCAAAGGTGAAGAGACTGAGACCCAGAGAAGGGATTGCACTTGTAACTTAGTAAGTCCGTGGTAGAGCAGTGACTAGAACGTGAATTTCCTAACCCCTTGTCCAAGGCTTCTGTCACTGGATGGTTTTACATTAACCTTCTTACTTTCTTCTGCTTCCCGTTCTTTTCGCCCACCAACAACCCCCCCCAATAAGCCCTGTCAATTGTTTGCTTCTTGAATTTATAAGTAATTTCTTTTCCTTCCCTCCCTTCTTTCCTCTCTTTTCTCCTTCCTCCTTACCTCCCTTTCTTCTTTCCTCCCTCCCCTTCTTTCCTGTTTAAAAAAACAAGGTTTTTCTCAGGGAGTGATTTCAAGGGGCTTGGATCAAAGACCACTGCTTGTGTGTTTGTTTTTTTCTCCTTAATAGTCTATCTTGTATTTGAAGTCTTTGTTTCTGATTATTTAGAGGGTGACTCGTGTCTAGCTGTTGGATGAAGGGAGAGAAGAAAACTTCAGGAGCACGTGATGTGGGTAGGGGGTGTGCAGAAACTCATCCATTAATGCCTGAAGTCTTGCTGCATTCCAGATAGTCCTAAGAAGGCAAACGGGGCCTTAGGCAAGTGGGTGCCCTGAAGGATGATATTGCCCCAACAGTAATGTTTTCCCCAACTTGGGGGCGTGTGTTCTTTTTAGAGAACCAGATCTGGGCTAACTGTCCAGTTCTGGCTTACCTGCTGTCTCTCTGATTTTCAGAGATCCTTACTTTCACCTTTGCAGCACCTTCAGAATGCTATTAAATCAGTTTTCTGTATTTGAAATACAACCACAGCAGAGACTATCAGCTCCCCTCTTACATACAAAGGGATTGCTTTTCATGTCCTTCCCTAATGCTTCTGTATGGTTGGTCTATTTCTGCAGCCTAGAGATCAGGTCTACTCTTCCTTCCTCTTTTCTTTTACCACTTTTCTCTTCCCACTATTTTGCATGGAAGCTGACTAAAGTGGAGGCTGTGGCTGCAGTGGGTTCAGAATGGGTGGGAATGGAATAGCCCAGGACTTTGCCTCAGTGAAAGGGCAAGCTTGACTCTGCCTCCCCCCAACTTCTAGCACCCTTCTTGGGCACCAGAGTTTAGCACACAGTGGGTACTGGACACAGCTGCACTAAGTCACCTCTCTGATGCAAACAATGTATCATGACTCTCACCTCTACCTCCTGGGGTCAAAGGGCTTAGGCTGAGTGGGCAGGTAGGTGTCTGGCCAGTCCATGGTCTTTTTATAATTTATTTATCAGAGAGAGAGAGAAAGCATGAGTGAGTGCACAAGCAGGCGGAGCAGCAGGCAGAGGGAGAAGCAGGATCGCCATGGAGCAGGGAGTCCGATGTGGGACTCGATACCAGGATCCTGGAATCATGACCTAAGCCAAAGGCAGACGCTTAACCAACTGAGCCACCCAGACGTCCCAGTCCATGGTCTTTTCAGAGGGTGAGGCACTTGGCATTGTGGCACCTGGAAGAACTGCTAGTAGTGAGTAGTAAGAACCTCTAGTCAGCTTAGGAAGGCATGGAGCACATTTGCTGAATTGGCACTCAGTGGATCTTTTCATATCAGTTAGCCTGGGAGGCACTTAGGGAATATCACAAGGAAACGATAAGTTCAGCAAGGTTGCAGGATACAAGATAATACACAAAAATTAATTGTATTAGCAAAAGTGACCCATTTTTAAATTTTTTCATGGCTTTTGAATTGTCTTTTTTAAAAAATTCAATTAACCAACACACAGTACATCATTAGTTTCAGATGTAGAGTTCAATAATTCATCAGTTGCATATAACACCCAGTGCTCATCACATCGTGTGCCCTCCTTAATGCCCATCACCAAATTACCCCATGCCCCCCACCTCCCCTCCAGCAACCCTTAGTTTGTTTCCTATAGTTAAGAGTCTCTCATGGTTTGTCTCTCTCTCTCTGATTTCTTTCCATTCTGTTTTTCCCTCCCTTCCCCTATGATCCTCTGCACTGTTTCTTATACTCCACATATGAGTGAAACCATATTATAATTATCTTTCTCTGATGGACTTATTCCACTTAGCATAATACCCTCCAGTTCCATCCACACTGATGTCAATGGTAGGTATTCATCCTTTCTGATGACAGTAATATTCCATTATATATTTATATACCACATCTTCTTTATTTATTCATTTGTCAATGGACATTTGGCTTTTAAAAATGGGTAAATGATCTTGATAGACACATCACCAAGTGGGCATATGGATGACAAATATGCACATGGAAATTGTTCTGCATCAATGAAGAGAAATGCAAATTAAAATTAAGATGAGGTAACACAACACACACTTGAGAGTGACTGAAATTTTAAAAATTACATTACTAAATGTTAACAAGGATAAAGAGCAACTTGAACTCTCATATATTACTGGTCAGAATGTAAAATGATACAGCCTCTGTGGATAATAATTTGGTCATTTCTTCTAAACATATAGACACTATATGACTCAACTATGTCACTCCTGGAAGAAATAAGAACCTATGTTCACACAAAAACATACCTGTGAATGTTTATAGCAGCTATTCGTATTTGCTAAAATCTGTTTGTTTTTACCCAAATGTCCTTCTATGGATGAATGGATAAACTGTGGTACACGTGTACAATGGGTTACTACTCAGGAACAGAAAAGTAATAAACTATTGATACATACAACTTGGATGAGCCTCAAATGCAATTTCCTGAGTGAAAGAAACCAGTCTCGATAAATTACATGCTCTGTTCTTCTATTTCTATAGTGTTTTTGAAAAAGACAAAACTACAGTGATAGAAAACACATGAGTGGTTGTCAAGGTTAGGTATCAGGACTATAAATGAAATATCAGAAAAAGTTGACTTTATAAGAAGGAAATTTACCATGGATAGAAAGGAACATCACATAATGATAAAAGAGTCAATTCGGGGCGCCTGGGTGGCTCAGTTGTTTGAGCAGCTGCTTTCAGCTCAGGTCATGGTCCTGGAGTCCCGGGATCGAGTCCCGCATTGGGCTCCCTGTGCAGCGGGGAGTCTGCTTCTCCCTCTAACCCTCCCCGCTCTCATGTACTCTCTCTCTCTCTCATTCTCACTCTCTCAAAATAAATAAATCTTAAAAAAAAGTCAATTCACCAAGAAAATACAACAATCTTAAGTGTGTACACCTAAAAACAGAGCTTCAAAATATAAGAAACAGAATCTGATTGAGCTGAAAGAAGAAATAGTCACATCAACAATTATATTTGGAGACTCAACAGTCCTCTCTGGGTAAATGACAGAAATAAACAAAACATCTTTGCAGTGTTCTGGGGAAGCAGAAGCAATAGGTGTAAATAAAATGAGCCAAGTTCCATACTCTTGTTGAGGGTGCTTGAATGTGATCTGAGGATACGTTTAAAAGAAGGAAGCATGAAAAAGAAGGTAAAGAAGGCCCACTGTGTTTCTTGGAGTGGAGAGCTACCAGGTAAAGCACTAGTAAGGGCCTCTTTTCAAATGAGAATTTAAGGCAGTTTTGGAAAGAAGGTTTGGTGAGTTAGAGGGAGAGCAGCTAATTCCATGCTGAGAATAGAGAATAGTCAAGTGGGTAGAAAGATAATGTGTGCCAGTGTGTGTCTGGAATGGAGTGGGAGTAGGGGAGCAGTGGCCAATGAGGAGTTTGGAAAATGGGATAAATTATGCTGAGAGCATAGTGGTTAGGGCACCATTTGCTGTTGGCAGTGCTGGAAACCGAAACAGCAAAAGTACTGTCAGTGCATTGGGCGCATTGAAGTCCACACAGATAGGTGTCTTTGCAGGAGCATGAGGGAGTCCATGTCTGAAGAAGCGTCTTCTGGCACACAGCTTTCCCATCTGTGATCAGGAGGACCCCAGCATTCTGTGTCTGGGTGGCAGGGTCCACTTCTTTGAGGGTTTAGGAAGGACTTTAGGATTATCGTCCTCACTTCAACCATTCAACAAGAGTGCTCTACCTTGCTCATGTTCATGAAGTGGATTTCTGTGGAAGTGATTCTTCTGTGGAAGGAAATAAGCAGTCCTACACCTAAAATTTTGATGACCACTGTCCACTAGATAAATGACACATCATAGAATCCCAGCCTCTAGATATGTGAGTGGAAGGGTACTTCCAGACCCCTGATCTGTTTTTTTATGAGCAACTTTTGATACTGAAGAGCTGCCAACTGCCTAAAACTCACACACCAGACTTGAATAGGTAGTGTCTGGATATTGGGGGAGACAGAGTGTAAGCTCAGTTTTGCCAGAGGCTGTCAAGAATAAATTCCTTAAAAGTGATCTGACACAGCAGATGTGTAATGGAAAGGTCATTATTGTATAACTATACATAGGAGTCACAAATACACAGAATATATATTTTATAAAAATTTTCTGTAATTGATTTTCGGGTTGAATATTTTCTCCCATTAAAGTCTTTCCTAAATTTAATATGTGCCTTTAGTTTCCAGCTGTGTTTGCTGGAGAGAAGATGGCCTACTATAGCATGTAGGCCACTATCCATGCAACGCTTTTTTAAACCTAAACCTAAGGTCTCAAATTACCCCTACTGATGCAACCTAAAAATGCCCAGCCCAAGCTCCTCTCCTGTTAGACCCATGTTTCCTCCTACCCACTGGACAGCCCCACCTGGACAACTGGCAGAAGCTCACTGCTTACATGGCTCACACTGACTGCATCCTCCACACCTTTGCTCATTAACTTACTACCACTTCTTCCTCCCTGATACTCAATCTCAGATGAGAGGAAAAGCTTCTGCCAATTGAGAAATCTCGGAATTCAGGGTCATTATAGACTTTACCTGCCATCTCAAAGTTCCTAACTTCCTAAAACCCTTGTACATCACATCTCTCACCATCCTCCCATTCAGGCTGAATTAAGTGCTTTGTCATGTTATTTTGTTTTGTTTACTTGATATTCTTTCTCAGCATATGTTCAATAAATGTTTGCTGGATGAATCAAGTTGCTGGAGGGTG
>NW_027397500.1:0-26755 GCF_003265705.2 Callorhinus ursinus | reverse complement strand
CTCAGTGTGTTACCTCAGTATACTTCACCTCACCAGCATTCCTGTACCGGCTCAGTATATTACCTCGGTATACTTCACCTCACCAGCGTTATGTACATGCTCAGTGTGTTACCTCAGTATACTTCATCTCATCAGCCCTAGTGTACACACTCAGTGTATTACCTTCGTATACTTAATCTCACCAGTACTACGCTACATACTTGGTAGACAAGAGACCATTAGGGTGGCATTATAAATATGGTGTGTAATGATGCTTTATTATCAAATGCCTAAACGCTAGGTCATTGATAAATCCCTGAATCTGCATGTATCAGTATTAAGCCTCAAGCTGTAGACCTCCTCTTTGGTGTCTGCAAGAATTTGTGATGTTTCCATGAAATTCGCTTAACTGGGGGTGTGGAAACATCCATAACATGCGTTAACATTCATACTTTATTTTTATGGATTTGGATTGTGCATTTTATTTATTTTTATTTTTTTAAAAGATTTTATTTATTTATTTGATGGAGACACAGCAAGAGAGGGAAATACAAGCAGGGGGAGTGGGAGAGGGAGAAGCAGGCTTCCCGTGGAGCAGGGAGCCGGATGTGGGGCTCGATCCCAGGACCCTGGGATCATGACCTGAGCCGAAGGCAGACGCTTAACGGCTGAGCCACTCAGGCGCCCCTGGATTGTGCATTTTAAAAGCAAATATCTGTTTTCTGGTAATAGTTAACACTTGAAGTAAGGTATTAATGAGATCTTAAGAACAAGAGCATTAAGGTAGTAAAAATACAAAAGAGGTGGGTTTGCTGATCAGATAGGAGGGACTCTGGCCTTCAGGAAGTACAATTCCTGATGCCCCAGTGTCTTTACAGCCACAGATTTCATAGTACAGACTGAGCAAAAACACCGGGATTTTTGAAGATGGGTTAAACTTTGTTGTGGCTATTTTATATTCCTGAGTGGAAATTGAACCATTACACCTTTGAAGAAAATGTCTAATGCTACTTTTGTAGGAATTCACTGTCGAGTTGTCAGGTCCCATTTTCCATGTGTGTTTGCTCTGCCTTTACGGACCAGATGGCTTTTGTTAAATTTCAGAGAGTCACTAGACCACAAAGAAACATGGTAGCCAAAGTGGCGCTCAGTGCACCCCATCTGTCTTTTTGTCTGTCCTTTGATTTTCCTTTCATCTTTGTCAGTTTGTACTTGCCCATGTTGTGAGAGGGTTAAGCTTGTGGCAGGGATGCTGAATCAGTAAACACTCGTGACCCCACACTGGTTTCATAGACTGGGAGCCACTCTGGGGAGACTCAAAAAAACTATGTTTGGGTTGGGGATGGTGAGTTTTATTTTGAGCTTTAAAACATCTAAAGAAATAGTTATTTCTGTGTAGGATCTATTCTCTTGTTTTAATTGTTACATTCAAGAAAAAGATACGTGCTAACGGGTCCTTTCCTGGGAGAAGGGGTCATAATAACCTTGAAATTCTAAGGGGATTTCAAGTATCTTTAAGGAAAGGCTTGTGGTTGATTTGTTTTTTTAAACAGTGTCAAAACTTCAAGTAAAACAATTTTTGTGATCTAATATGAAAGTAACCGAGCAGATTTAAATGTTCTTGCACTTAATGAACATAAAGTGTAGAGACTGGGACGAAGAACATGGTTGCAGATCAGAACATCACTCCCCAGTCTCCTTTCCATTAGTGTTAGGAAGAGTACAGAATAACTAGACACACTCATGAGGAATTTTGAAGATAAGATGCCCAGAGCCAAATCTCAGTGCAGGTTGAAATAGTAGGTAGAAGCCATCCATTACTACCTAAACTTGAATATTTCTAGTATCTTATAGCAATCAGAAGACTTCTATTTCTATGTAAAATGAAAGCATTGAAAATGTCACTGAGAATTGGTCTCAGCCAGCAGTTAGCTGTTCAAGCAGCTTTAGCTTCTATATCTATTTCCAGATATTTTATAAGAAGGCAGTGATAGAAAGTTTTCCTTATTTAAAATAACTATATTAGCATTCATAGTAAATCTCAAGAATCTCAGAACCCTGAGGATATTTCTTTGGAATGTCTGTCTTTCTAAAAATTAAACTGTACAGACAGGGTAGATTATTCTTGAAAAGTAGCTTCTGAATGTCAGGTTAGCATTCTGCTTTGAAAAAATTCTGGTAACATACCGTTTTACATTCTTACAGGGGACTCTCATTTGTTAAAAAAAAAAGGGGGGGGATTTAAAATTACTTCTTTTATAGTTACATATAAAAAATTCAAGTAATTTAGAGGAGGTTAAAGGAAAAATGTCATTTCCAGAAATGCTAGGGCACGGCAGGTGGATGTCCTCGCAGACCTCTCTCCTTGTGCGTGAGCACAAGCATGTGTGCATCTGCCTGGCCCTTTGTCCTGGGTGTAACTTCACATACATGACTGAATGTAGCCAGTGTGCATCTATTCGGCACTGTCCCAGGTATCTTCAGGAGGGTGAGCCGTAGGTTATTCCCTACTGATGCACATTTCCATCATCCCCACTGTCTGTCTGACCAGTATTGCCCTGAAACTTACCTGTCAGGGGCCACGTCCCCCCATGCCCAGAACCGTGCTACACTCACACTCTCGTGAGCAGTCTTCTCGCTATAATTTATTTCTGTATGCAAATGAAGTTTGTATTTTGTTATAGTCGAGTGTATTTGGATTTTATATTCCTGAAATAGCCACGAATTTTTCAGGACAAAAATGAGAAAATCATAACTTTTAAGTGAAAGTAGCTTTCAAGATCTTATTTGCCTAGAAGATGTATCTTTAAAACACAGTATAGTCAGTTGCTTATAAATAATATGTATTTATGTAATTCTGTCTGATCACCTTCACAGGGTAAATTTATTGAAGTGGAATTCATAAATTTAAAGGATGGGCACATTTTAATTTATGATAAAAATCACCTAATTGCCCTTCAGAAGATTACACCTGTTTATACCAACATGAGTGTTTTCCAGTTTTCTGTCACCAGTGTGATAGGATACAAATGGATGTCTCGTTTCAGTGTTGCTTCATTTTTATATAGTTTCCAAATCACAAAGTCACCTTATCTTTTGATGCTTTGGTCACTGAAGGCAGGCCTGCACGTGTGCACAAGTCTATGTGCATGTGTGCGTTTGTGTCCCTGCATGGGGTGTGTGTGTGTGTGTGTGTGTTGTGTGCGCATGGATGTGGGACCAGGGGTTTCTTTGTGCATCTGTTTTGTATGCGCACGCGTGTGTACATGTGCACGTGTCTGTTGCATGTGTGCAAACACGCAGTGCATGCCTGTGTGCATGTATGTGCAGGTGTATGCTTTCCCACGCATGCAGATGTCCATGTGTGTGCATGCACTGAGTGCTTTCTGCTGTGCTCCTGCTGGTAAACATCAGGATAATGTTTGATAACTTTTTGAATGCTCTGTAATGTGTGGGCAAAGTAATGCATTCTAAAGTCCCTCGACCGCTGCTGAGCTTGCTGTGTGCGGCCAGGCAGACCTCTCTGTGGCAGTGCAGTGTTTCTCTCTCCGCTGCCCCGTGGATTGCTGGGCCTTTGAGCAGGCCTTATGAGGCCCACGACCCAGATTTCTATTTGGCAGATAATGAAAATGAAGGCATTTCACTGCTTTAACTAAAACTAAACCAGGACTCCGTGGCCATGAGGCGCCACCTGGAGTTTGATGGGTTGGCCCCAACCCATCACACTCCAAGTGTGGGTGTTGCTGAGTTCTGGGGGAACCAAGTTGGAGTCACTTGCGGTGTGGACTTGTGCTTGCTGAGGTGGCTAAAGAAAAAACCATGATGAAAGCTATTTCTTGAAACTGGAGATAGAAATTTACTTCTGAATCCATTTTTCATTCTTTTTGGTGTGTTGGGAGTACAGTTTTTTTTTTTAATTCCCAAGGTAGGCAGGTCACTCATTTAATGTTCAGAATGAAATAGAACAAAATGCTAAATGAAAATACTTTGAAAACACGTACTCCTCATGGTGTGTTGACTACGAGACTGTAACTGTCCTTGCTTTCTGGTCCGTTTCTCTCAGTTAATGTGGGAAATTTGTGAATATTTTCACCCTGAACATAGGTAAGTCAGGTTTTCAACCATATTAACAAATCTGGAATGGAAAGAAGTAGAAGCTTTTTGTTTTTGTTTGTTGTATGGTAGACAACCATGGTATTAAAAAATACAAAATGAACACGAGCCAAATATTTTTTACGGTTTTTAAAGCCAACTGGATCATATCATTTTTATACCAACAAAAAATAGAAAATTACTTTTAAAAAGATCTTTGAACCAAGTCCTTTATGAGGCTGTTGAGCTATTCATCACAGGCTTGATTATAGGAAAAGGTGATGGGAACATTACTAAAGCCAAAGGGTTTTTAAAATTGGATATAGCATGTGACCTGGACCCAAACAAGAAAGAAAACCATACATTTTCTACATTGTCTTTCCATGATGAATTTAAAAACATGGCCAGAAAGCTTGGATACGGGTGTGAAGTATTTTGAGTGGTGGTATATTTGTTCTTCCTGATGTATCTTTTGCTGAATAAGTTAATTTTAATTAAACCAAACCTTTACTTTTTACTCTGAGAGATTAAGAGATAATAGTGGAGCTGGTTTCTACATCAGGACGATTCCAACTTAATGTAGATACATAAATGCTCATATGGTGTTTCCAGTATTGATGAGCTTAAAATACTTACAGAGTGGGCACAGTTTCCTTTTATTGTCTCTGCAAATGTCCGAGGTGGGGAGGGGGCGTGGAGAGGGAGGCAGGTAGTATTCTTGTGGCTGACAGCTTCATGAAGCAGAGATTAAGAGATACTTGTTCCCTGACCTGAAAACAGAGACTTGTAACTTATTTTCGGAAGAGAATGGAGAGGCGTATCCCACCGAGGATACCCGTGGCCTCTGTGTTTCAGATCTCGTTCTTTAGTGTTGTATAGAAGGGGGAAGGAACAGGTCGACACAGGACCTGTGTCCCAGGAAATTTCCTGAATATCCCTTTCCTATCCCCCAATCTTTGTAACATGTGCAGAGGAGCCCAGATGCCCCCACAGGGCGTTTAATGTTGAAGGATAAACTTCCTGACGTGCACAGCACCCCCCTCTCTCTGTTAGTACTTTATTTTTTTTAAATTGTACTTATTTAGTTGACACACAGAAAGAGAGAGCATGAGCAGGGGGAGGGGGAGAGGGAGAAGCAGGCCTCCCTGCTGAGCAGGGAGCCTGATGCGGGGCTCGATCCCAGGAGCCTGAGATCATGACTGAGCTGAAGGCAGATGCTCACCAACTGAGCCCCCCGGGCGCCCCTCGCTGGTACGTCAGCAGTGTCTTTGTGAGTAAGTGGATGTAGTGGATGTAGAAACGCTGCCACTCTTGACCCTACTAGTCACTTTGTGGAATTCGTCTGAGCCTGTGCTTTGATAGACTGGGTGCTACATGCTGATCGCATCATCTGAACTTAGGCAAAACTCATCAACCTCAGTCAGATAGGAAGGAGTTGATTTCGTAAACATTAATACAGATACAGCGGGAGTAACATTCCGTGCTGTTTGTGAATTGGGATGAGAAGTCTGGAAACCCTGCATTGGTGATTTTGGACCCACTTCCCAGCTGGGGAGTAGCTTGTGATCAAGTTGTGTTTGTCAACTTGCTTCCAAGAACCCACCTGAATTGCCCTCCGAACTCCCAACATTTACCTGTGACTAAGAAGTCATAACCATGACCACTTAAGGGAGGTTTTTTAAACTTAAATTGAAATTCCTTTAACTTAAGTATTAAAAAAAAAAAAAAAAAAAAAAACTGTTACCAGAAAGCCAAGTGCACACAGCTGTGGGATTTAGGACGGAGCCACGGGGGACCCACGTGGTTAAATGCGTTGCGTTGCACAAGCATACATGGGTAAGGTGCATTTTCGCCCAGTCACACTGTGGGTAGATGTGGTGCTCTGCCCTTCAGTCATGCAGAGGAGAGGTAACGTCGGGTTGGTACCGGGAAGGGGGTGAAAAAGACTGAACACGGATATTTTTAGAAAATTATCCTAACAAGTGATTGTCATTAAGGGGCTCCGGGGCCCCCGTGGTGCAGGAGGAGAAGTGGCTGGACTTCAAGCCCCTTGCCCCGGGCCAGCTCTCCTGTGCAAGTCTCATACCAGGGTTTCCTGTAAATGGTGACCCTTTGTACTCCATCATTACCCGTGGCTGCACAGGACACTGTAGAGCCGCTGACCATGACAACACGGGCAGTTTGTGTGCAGATAACACTCATCGTGAGTCTTTTCTGTTGTGTGATTATAGGTAGTTATTGAGGAGAGCTTGGAGCTTCCTGATTGCTCAAGTACCGTAGGTAATTTATAGGCAGATGTGGTTCTTCCTGCAGCAACACTCGAGGCCCCTTGCACCACAGTCACCTGGGTGTTGTTGAGAACACAGCCTTGGGGCCCAGGACTTTCCAGCCGGTGACTTAGACGTCTGTGGGCTCACAAACATTGACGGGAGCCTTGATGTTTGGAGGCCAAGGCGCGCTTTAGGTGTCAGCTGGGACCGAAGCGGTTTACACGCCACAGTTGAACAAAGCAGTGGAGAGTGACCAGAGTATGCTAACCAGCTGGCTTCTGAACAACCATTTCACACTTGGAAGGATTTCCTGTGGTTGAGTTCAGCTGTATGGAATATTTTCTCTAGTCAGCAGTGAAGTCAGTAATGACTGCTAGCAGTTCTTCCACTAGTATTTATTGAGCACTTACTGTGTGCCACATACTGGACAAGGCCCTGGCGAAGAGCAGGCTGAGCTGGACCCTTGGGGTCCCTGTTTTCACAGAACACAGAGTCTATTCCAGGGGTTGGCAAACTCTGGCCCATGGGCCAAGTCAAGCCCGCCAGCTTGCGTCCTGTTCACGAGTTTAGAATGGGTTTTGCATTTTCAAATGGTTGAAGAAAAATCAAGGAGAGGAATAGTATTTTTGTGACATGTGAAAATCATAAGAAGTTCAGATTTCAGCATTCCAGAATGTTGCGAGAACACAGCCATGCTTGTGTGCTGTACGTGCTAACCTATGACTGCTTTTCAGTTCAGTAGGAGAGTTGAGTGGTGCAGGCACTTACCCTGTGTCCTCAGAGCCTAAAATATTTAGCATCTGGCCCTTCACCGAGGAGGTTTGTTGACTGCTGCTCTATCCCTGTGGCAGGAAGAATGCCCTGGATATTGGGGATCCCCAGGAGAGTCTGATGCCCTTTTGTGTAATCACAGCCTGGGGGACGTGGATTTGGTCAACTCTAGCAGCACAGATCTGGGATCTATGGAGAAGACTCCTGGACCTCTGATCGCACACTTGTTTCATTGGGTACTAGGTGTGCTGGGATGCTGTTTCCACAAGCTCATTTTTTGCTAAAATATGTTTCTGCAGCTGAAAAATCTGAGTCTCTAAGAAACATTGAAAATTCCAGGCCACTGAGTCCCGAGTGTTTGTTCCTGTCGTGGTGCTTGGGCATCGTGTCAGTAATCAGCTGGGCATCAAAGGTTACTCATACATTCTTTCAGCCAAAACCACTGTAAGGTCCTGAGTGTGGCTGAATTACCTGATTCATGTTTTCTCTGTGTCATCCACCTAGCCTCATCCAGTTTGCTCAGACCCAGCAATTGTTGGTGATGGTGGGAAGAATCCCTTACTCAAGAAGATGTTTAAGATTTTCTATTGTTTTTCCCCATAAGGAAAGCAGCCCCTTGGGCATCTGTCGTGTGTTTGACAGCATCTTACTTTAGTCTCACATTTGTAACACACCGTCAGCCGTGTGATTATTGTCCTTTGAAAATGGTTACAACTTTGGCCATGTGATGCAGAGGCTCTCCCGATTATTTGTAGACATTGACCAAAATTATCCCTATGCTGCCGGGTGATGGGAACAGTTAACCAAAACTCACCGGGTTGTATCTGAGCCGCACATGGTCGCAGAGAGGCCTTTCCTGAGAGGTCCTGCGTCCTGCAAGTAGACAATGCATACAGGTTTTCAAAGCCTGAGAAAGAGTTGGGTCTGAAATAGCCTGCAGATATTTAAAAGCTTTATTTTTGTTTTTCTGACCTTGCTGTTAAGAGCAATCTGCTTATTTATGTTATAAACAGAATAGCATTTAATTTCTGTTCAAGTGGCTTTTTCTCAAGCCACTTTCAATTTCTTGGTTTGGCTGACAGGCACAATTGAAACAGTGCTGAATGTCACCTAGGAAATCCCGAGTCTCACGATGCCGCCCTGACCAGAGGCTGCAATGCTTCATTCATTTCTTCAGTGAAATACTAAATCTCTAAATTATAACAGGGAAGTGTCAGAAAGCAAGCCCATAAGGTTAGCAAGTGTGGGAGCATCTTATGGCAAACGTTTGGTCTTGAGGAACTGTGGGGAGAGACCACATGCGTTCAGGATCTTTTGTTGGCATGAGCTCCCCCAGCGAGGCCCACGGCCTGCAGGTCTGGGAAGCAGGCACCTGCCACCCCCTGGGAGTGCCCAGGGCAGCCAAGGTCCAGGCACAGAACCCTGTGCTGTCGGGACACCTGCAGGAGGACCCACGTTTGTCACCAGATTTTGAATCGATTTATTTTCTAAGTCTCTAAACAAACAAAAGGGGTTAGATTCTGACAAAGAGTGAAGTACTTCATAGGCTGATGTTGAGAGCACAGAGAGGGAAAACCATCTTCCTGCATAAATGTGGATTCCCCAGTCGCCGGGAGAGGGCAGTTGTCCCAGAGTCCCCACTCCATACCCCTCTCTTTAAGGGCTGCCCGGGTTGAGCTGCAGGTATTTAAAGGGAGACCCGGAGACGAGAGTATTCCTGCTCTGCTTCCTCGAGGGAAGGTCTGGAATAATACGTAGTAGCCCTGAAATTATGCTTTGTTACGTGAAGTGTTGGTTGTCTAGTTCCCGTAAAGTGTATGTCACCTGTTAAAACAACCCTAACCCCATGGATGGTTTTACAAGGCTCATAACCTGATAGAGGTTGGTGTTTTATTTGAATTTGCACAGATTTGTGATTTAATGATCAGACTGATATTTGGGATCAGCAGTTTTAGTAGCACATCCAAAATATTTTGGAGTTAACATGAGAGAGCATGGAGCTGGAAGCTTTTGTTTTTATTCTTTTTAGGAGAATATAAGTTTCCCAGGGGGTGGAAAAAACAGCCTTCTTGGCCTTTAACCCCTTCTCTTCCCCAATTCCAACAGTCCGTCAAGGTGCTCATTTATGTAGAGAGCAGTGCGTGGCAGGATGTCCATGTTGCAAGAACGTTTGCCCCAAATCAGGAATAGCTGGCCCTGAGAGTCCCCTGCATACTCCCTGTGTACATGCAGATGCACAAGTGTCCTTCTCAGTGGTGCTGGGTTTCGGGAGGGAGCTGCTGTAGTTCTCACGTGTGGCTGTGGGTCTTGTGAAAAATGAGGGTCCACAAGCTACACCAGAGTTGTGCACCACCCCCCCACGCCCCCCCACGCCCGCCAAAGACTCTAAACCTAGAGTCCAGGAAAGGTGCTCACGTGGTAAGCTCCACACCTGCACCAGGGTGCTCGGTCTCGGCCACGTGTCCCAGCCAACTGAGGAACAAGCGGATGCGTGAGTGAACAAAGAGATACCGAGCACAGGGACCTTCCCTCAGAAATCTCAGCTCATTGTGCTCGCTGGTTGAAGCCCAGCTGCGTTTCCCAGAAGTTCACCAGCGTCTCTGGGTATGGACAGGCTTGAAAACTGCTCTGTTATTGGCATCCATTAGAAGCTGTGTGCACAGGTCATACATTAGTCGAGCACAACAGAAGCAGTAATTGTGTCAGAGTCCAGGTGAGAAGTGGAAAGAAGGGGCCAGGGTTATTTTTTATTATTTTTCTAAATTTTATTTATTTTAAGTCATCTCTGCACGCATCGTGGGGCTCAAACTCACGACCCCAAGATCAAGAGTTGCATGCTCTTCCGACTGAGCCAGCCAGACACCGTGGGAAGGGACCACATCCCCAGGAAAGAACGTGTTTGTCCATTTTCCATTCAGATAACGTCGTGTGTATGTGGGTGATCAGTTCACTCACGCCACAGCGAAGAATTCTCAGTTACCTGAGACATGTTTGCTCCTTCCTCCAGTCTGTGACCATAGTAGGATGACTTCCTGCGCGTACAGCTCTTTGGGAGCAGTGACTCCAGTGGGCAGAGGCCCGTCCTCTGGGGGCTCAAGGGGGTGAAGGCTCAGGACGTCCTGGCCACAGCTAGTCAGTCGTGTGAGGTGCTGCCTCTGTAGGGTGGGGGCTGCTGGGAGGCCTCAGCCTCGACAGAGGAGATGGGACATTCGTCTTTGTTCGCTCGCTGTCTAGGAAGGACATGAAAGGGAGAACCCTGTCTTTTTCTCTTCACATGAATTTAGATTTTCTGAGACACAAATTGAAAAACTTAATTAGCTCTTTAGGTCAGGCAGATAGAAATTGGAGTTCTTACTGCACAGACTCCGTAACCCCTGGAAACAGATAAGAGGTGTGCAGCTGAACTGTACAGAATTCGTAGATGGCATGGACTTCAGTAACCTTTTAAATGAAGAGTAATGTATGTTGACATTTACCTTTCAATATTACTAATTTAAAATGTTCCCTAAAGGGTTTTGGAGAACTTTTTTTTTTTTTTTTTTTTGGTAAAACAAGTGATTCTATATCATGTCATTATTATGTCATCATTTGTTTTATCTGAAAATGGTTGAAGTTCTAAATATCAAAAAAAAATGCATAATTCTCTAAGGTATTTCAAATACAACAATTTTCATTTTATTGTCACATTAAACGCTATGCACATTTCAAAGATTTCTTTGTATCAAATACGTTGGAAATAGTACATCTTTTGATAATCTTTGCATACTGTAACCTTTTATGTATAAAAGTCTTTTACATGAATACAGACCTGTAAATAATCACATTTTATATCTGGCCTTTTCTATTTTCAACAGAGCATCAAGAAGAAAAACACAAACAAACAGGAGATGAGCACATACTTGCGGTTCATCGTCTCACGCATGAAGGAGAGGGTGAGTCCTACGGAGGGTCTCAGGGCCTCCCAGAGCGTGCTCCGGCCCTGTCCCTTCCTGACCAGGGAGTAAGGGACACGGAACCACTGACAGCAGCATGAAGGCTGCAGAATGCTGCCGCCGAAGCTCCTTTGTACATAAGAGGCTTGTTTTGACGGGCATTTCTTTAGCTGCATTAGATTAGATCGTCACTGCTTCTCTCTGCTGATACATTTCTATTGTTTCATCTTTTATTTTTCAAAACCTTTAATTGAAGTGTGGTGGGCATACAACACGATGATTTGACATTTGTCCACATAACTCAATGCTCCCCACTAAGAACAGTCACCCGGTGTCATGACACTGTTATTAGCTGTGTCCCCTGCTGCCCTGTCCGTCCTCGCGACTTACCTATTTTACAAGTGGAAGTTTGCACCTATTCCTGCCCATCCCTGACCCTCCCTGTCTCTGGCAACCACCAGGTCTCTGTATTTAAGAGTCTGTTTCTTTTGGTTGGTTGGTTGGTTGGTTGTTTAGATCCCATGTACAGGTCAAATCATATGGTATTTGTCTTTCTCTGATTGGCTTATTCCGCTTAGCATAACACCCTCTAAAAACACCCTCTACTTCTATCAGTTTCGATGCAAATGGTAGGTAGTCATCCTTTCTGGTGGCTGAGTAATCTTCCATTGTGTATATGGACCACATCTTCTTTATCCATTCTTCTGTTGAAGGGCATCTCTGCTCCTTCCACAGTTCGGCTATTGTGGACATTGCTACTATGAACACTGGGGGGCATGTGCCTCTTCTTTTCACTAAATTTGTATCTTTGGGGTAGATACCCAGTAGTGCAATTGCTGGGTCATAAGGTAGCTCTATTTTTAATGTCTTAAGGAACCTCCATACTGTTTCCAGAGTGGCTGCACCAGCTTGCATTCCCACCAACAGTGTAGGAGGGTTCCTCTTTCTCCGCATCTTCGCCAACATCTGTTGTTCCCTGTCTTGTTAATTTTAGCTTTTCTAACTGGTCTGTGGTGGTATCTCCTTGTGGTTTTGGTTTGAATTTCCCTGATGGCTAATGATGTGGAGCATTTTTTCATGTGTCTGTTAGCCATTTGGATGTCATCTTTTAAGAAATGTCTGTTCATGTCTTCTGCCCATTTCTTAACTGGATTACTTGTTTTTTTGGGTGTTGATTTTGATAAGTTCTTTATAGATTTTGGATACTAATTCTTTATCAGATATGTCATTTGGAAATATCTACTCCCATTCTGTGGGTTGCCTCTTTGTTTTGTTGACTGTTTCCTTTGCTGTGCAGAAGCTTTTTATCTTGATGAAGTCCCAAAAGTTCATTTTTGCTTTTGTTTCCCTTGTCTCAGGGGACATACCCAAAAATATTGCGAAGTTGATGTGCAAAAGTTTACTGCCTATGTTTTCTTCCAGGATTTATATAATTTCAGGCCTCACCTTTGGGTCTTTACTCCATTTTGAGTTTATGTTTATATGTGGTGTAAGAAAGTGTCCAGTTTGGGGGCGCCTGGGTGGCTCAGTCGGTTAAGCGTCTGCCTTGGGCTCGGGTCATGATCCCAGGGTCCTGGGATGGAGCCCTGCATCGGGCTCCCTGCTCCACGGGAAGCCTGCTTCTCCCTCTACCTGCTGCTCCTCCCCACCCCACTGCTGCTTGTGCTCTCTTGATCTCTCTCTCTGTGTCAAATAAATAAATAGAATCTTCAAAAAAAAGAAGTGTCCACTTTTCCCAGCACCCTTTAATGATGCTCCACATCATTAGTGATAAGGGAAATTCAAATTCAAATCAAAAGTGGTCCTTTCTTCCTTTTCCCTGTTGTATATTCCTGCCTCCTTTGTTGTAGAAACATTAATATTTTTATATTTTTAATTCCATTTATCAAAATGAACATTTTCATTGATACTGTCTAAAACGAAGTGGAATTTTCCAAAATGTTCTTTCTATCAAAACCCTAAAAATGTCACATTAAACTATATAGTACATGCACATTTTTCTGGTAAGTTCTATTGTTGAGAAATTGTTTTCACTTGTCTCTCTCGGGCTGTGTTTGAAAGTGATGTATCTGCTGACCTTTTCAGGCCATAGACCTTAATAAGAAGGGCAAGGACAACAAGCACCCGATGTATCGGAGGCTGGTGCACTCGGCGGTCGACGTCCCCACCATACAGGAGGTAAAGCCAGGCCCTCGGTCCTGTTTCTGATACACCCAGAGCTCCCAGGTGACTCAGCAGCTCCCAACTGCACGTGATGCTGGTGCCATTCCACCCTGAGGGAGTGCCTGCCCATCCCCTTCCTAAAACATAAGCGGCAGGGCCCCTGTCAGGGGCATTGCTGCTGCGTAGATGCCGTGTACCTGCTCTGTGCGCACATTGGGCGTCCTCGGTGAACGGCCTGTGTGAAGCCCCCTGTAGCTTCTTGAGACTTGCTGATGACAGAAGAGGCAATGTAGTTGGGTCAACTTAATATTTCAGATTCCAGGATTCCCATCTGGACTTGGTTTCTTAGCTTGAACACCTGCTACTCAGAGTCTCTGTCAAGGAAACATTAGAGCATAGGATTAGAGTCCTGGGAAGCAACGAAATGAACTTAACACAAAGATTGTAACCAGAAAACTTAACTATTCTTAGAGTTCTTTATTTTACCTTTCCTAGCCAAGGATTGTTGATGGGTCTGTTAATATGTAATTATAAGTTGCAATAAAATCCAGTAGAACATTTTAACGTGTTTCCAGTTAGGGTTGCTGAATTACTAATTCTGTACTTGACGTGTCATTTTGAATGTAAGACCTTGTGGTTGGCCATAATAGTTTATAGGGAGACCATAGGAATAATTCTAAGTCATTTTACAAGTTTCTTAGTCCCTTGGCTGCTGGGAAAGACTGAAGGGGTAGTAGTTCAGTAGAAGAGGGGAAATGAAGGTTGGTCCCTATAAAGTGGCCAGCAGAGCCTGGAACAAAACAAGGAGTTTTCACCTGACCTCCTGCCCTGCCCCCAGGTTTCGTGTTGTCAAGCAAAGCCTCTTTTCCTAGACCCTAATGTCCGTGAGGACGCTGAAGAGCCCAGCTGCCCTTCCTGCCCCCCTCATGCCCTGACCTTTGCTCGGCTTCTTCCTCTCCTGAGGGCACCTCCACGCTTCCCCTAGTCGGGTCCTGTCTGATCATAGAGAACACCAGCTGGGCTGATGGTGTCTTAGCTTTGTGCTTAGCAAATGCCGTCCGTGAGCAAACAGCACTGTAAGGAAAAGAAAGAGGAAGACATGACTTTATATCTTCAGGAGCTTGCAGTTTAGACCAAAGTCAAGGCCACGATGGTGCAAACGTTGGACATCACAGAGTTGCTTTGAGAATGCTGGTTGTGTATCAGATCACCGGGGAGCTGTAGACCACGCCAGTGCCTGGGCGGACCGAGCCCAGGGCAGTCAAATTCAGAGTGGGGCTCAGATGTCAGCATTTGTCAATACACCCCGTGACCGTCGATGGCATACAGGGGCAAGCACCTCCAGCAGGGGGCATCCTGCAAGCCTTCTCGAAGAAAGGACAACTGGAGTGGGTCTCGGAGGATTTCAACAGAAAGGCGGGATTTTAGCTATTCTTTAGAGGCCTGTGTAGTCTACATTATTTTCAAGCTGATTTTCTAGAAGTATCACCAAGATAAGAAAATGCCTCCCTGCTACTTCTAAATAACTTTGCCATACCCTTCTTCCAAAAACTTTGCCTCTCCTGCAAAAACCCCTCAAATTCCCTCCATAATCCTTCTCGCTGGCAGCTGGAGGCAAAGCAACAGAGAGCCCAGTGATGGAAATCCTTCACATACAACGTCTAGTGTAGGAGGAACCCTTGCGTGGCATGCACCTAGGACTTTAGTTTAAAGTTATTTATAATTCATTTCCTAGTCCCACTTCAGAATTATAAACGTATCTTCTTCGTGGTCATGGTAAAGCGTCACAGAGGCTAACGGCGGTTGTCTTTTTTCAGTCTTTGTACACTGTGTTGTACAGATGGTAGGTGTGTAGTTCGGGTCTTCCTAGCGCACTGAGCGGAGCTCCCCTTCGTCACAGCACTCAGAAGCAGTGTGTTTTCATCGCCGCAGAATGAGAGGTGCACGTGGCAGGCGGAGCTCAGCCGGCAGCTTAGCGGGGTGGGCGGGGGCCGCCCAACTGTAATATTCCAGCTGCAGGTGGGCTTGTCCAGGTCCTCACATGTGTCCGTTCCGTGCTGTGGGACACGGGAGCGGTCATAGTGTCCTGAAAAGTTCTGCTGTGTCCCCGTGCTCTAACCCTGTCTGTGTAATACTAGACTCTGTCGCCCTCTGCAGAAGGTGAATGAAGGAAAGTACCGAAGTTACGAAGAATTCAAAGCGGACGCTCAGCTGCTTCTGCACAACACCGTGATTTTCTATGGAGGTTGAATGGTTTTTCTTTTCTTTGCATGTTTCTCCATACCATTTACGTTCTGTGTCGGAAATACCTTTGACAAAACGTACATTCAAAACATTAATACTTTAATGATTTCTAATAATAATGTCAGGGTCTCAACTCAAAAATATTTGATAATGTGGTTTTGGCTTATAAAAGTGGCCCAGAACTCCAGCACAGTAAATGATGAAAACATTATTCCTTATAGTTTTAGACATAAACTTAGTTGAGGGGCTTTTTATAAGCACTTTTATAATTAACGTCCCATCGTTCCAAGGGAAAGAAAGAGGCCGTCTGGACCTAAAGGTTCAGTGCTCTCTTGAAAGCAGCATGAAAGCTGCCCGTAAAATGTTGTTTTGCTGCCTGGACTTTATTTAAAATAGACATCTTTGTTTGAAATGGTACATGTCCACTTGTGTCTCCCTGAAAGAAGATGTCAGTGTATTACTTGGGACCGTCTTGTGTTTCTAGATTACTGGTAATAGGTCATCTCTGCCTTTAATTACAGCAGACAGTGAGCAGGCGGACATAGCGCGGATGCTGTACAAGGACACCTGTCACGAGGTATTGCCCACCCCTCACAGTGGGACACCGGCCGCACTCCAGAGTTCCACTCTTACATGCCTTCAGCTTTGCCATTTCCCTTAAATATAGTTTTGTTTCCACGTCTGACATACATGGAAATAACGCAAATAGAGGGGAAAATTTCTGCCAGAAATCCTGGGAGTTAGATTTAGTTGCTAAGTAACTTCTATGAAGAAAGTTTGTGTCCTCTTCTTTAACTGCTCTCAGGGTGTTGGTTACGTGAGGCAGGCGGGTGTGTGGCACTGGGCAGACACTCAGTAAATGTTAGCCTCTTTTTTATTTTTACGTTGAAGTGTAGTTGACATACATTGTTATGGTAATGTCAGGCTTCCAAGTCCACCCATCACTCACCGCTCATCTGGACAAGCGTAGTGCCTCCCGCACCACACAGCATCATTACACTGTGACCGACAGCATGACAGCATTCCCTGCTCATCCCTGAGACTAACTTTATGGCTGACGGGCCCCCCCACACCTCCTCCCCTCTGGCAACCACCGGTTTGTTATCTGTGTTCATGAGTTGCTTTTTTTGTTGTTCGGTTGGTTGGTTTTTCAGATTCCACATATGAGTAAAATCACATGGTATTTGTCTTTCTCTGACTTATTTCACTTGGGATTATACTCTCTAGCTCCATCCATGTCGTTGCAAATGGCAAGATTTCATTCTTTTTGATGAATGAGTAATATTCCATTGTGTATATACCACCTCTTCTTTATTCATTCATCAGTGGACATTTGGGCTGTCTCCGTAGTTTGGCTATTGTAAATAACACTGCTATAAACATCAGGGTGCACGTGCCCCTTTGAATTAGTGTTTTTGTTTCCTTTCGGTAAATATTTACTAGTGCAATTGCTGGATCACAGGGTAGTTCTATTTTCAACTTTTGAGGAACCTCTATACTGTTTTCCAGAGTGGCTGCACCAGCTTGCATTCCCACCAACAGCGTAGGAGGGTTCCCCTTTCTCCGCATCCTCGCCAACATCTGTCGTTTCCTGACTTGTTATCTCATTGTGATTTTGATTTGTATTTCCCTGATGTCGAGAGATACTTAGCATTTTTTCATGTGTCTGTTGGCCATTTGTATGTCTTCTTTGAAGAAGTGTCTGTTTATGTTTCCTGCCCATTTCTTGACTGGATTATTTGTTTTTTGGGTGTTGCATCTGAGAAGTTTTTTATACATTTTGGATACTAGCCCTTTATCTGGTAAGACATTTGCGAATATTTTCTCCCATTCCATCAGTTGACTTTTAGTTTTGTTGACCTTTTCCTTTGCTGTGCAGAAGCTTTTTATCTTGATGAAATCCCAGTAGTTCATTCTTGCTTTTATTTCCCTCGCCTTGGAGACATGTCTAGCAAGAAGTTGCTGCAGCTGAGGTCAAAGAGTTTGCTGCCTGTGTTCTTTAAGATTTTGATGGATTCCTGTCTCACACTGAGGTCTTTCATCCATTTTGAGTCTATTTTTGTGTGTGGTGTAAGGAGATGGTCCAGTTTCATTCTTCTGCATGTGGCTGTCCAGTTTTCCCAACACCATTTGTTGAAGAGACTGTCTTTTTTCCATTGGACATTCTTTCCTGCTTTGTCGAAGATTAGTTGACCGTAGAGTTGAGGGTCCATTTCTGGGCTCTCTGTTCTCTGTTCCATTGATCTGCGTGTCTGTTTTTGTGTCAGTACCATACTGTCTTGGTGATCACAGCTTTGTAATAGAGCTTGAAGTCCGGAATTGTGATGGCACCAGCTTTGCTTTTCTTTTTCAGTATTACTTTGCCTATTCAGGATCTTTTGTCGTTTCCATACAAATTTTAGGATTGTTTGTCCCAGCTCTGTGAAAAATGCTGGTGGTATTTTGATACGGATTGCATTAAATGCTTAGATTGCTTTGGGACATTTTCACAATATTTGTTCTCCCAGTCCATGAACATGGAACGCCTTTCCATTTCTTTGTGTCATCTTCAATTTCTCTCATCAGTGTTTCAGAGTTTTCAGAGTGTACAGTCTTTGGAAAAATGTCTATTTAGTTCCTCTCTTCATTTTTAATTGGGTTTTTTTTTTTTTGGTTTTGAGGTGTGGTAGTTCTTAATGTATTTTGGATATTAACCCTTATTGGATATATCATTTGCAAATACCTTCTCCCATTCATTAGGTTGCCTTTTTGTTTTGTTGTTTCCTTCACTGTGCAGAAACGTTATCTCTTTAAGTGAAAGATTCACGTTTGAGTTCCTATATAGATTTTACAGGCCAAAAAATCCCAAACCACAAAGTTCTTATTTATACAGTAAATGATTTATATATTAGTGAACGTCTTTTTGATTGGACACACTCACTTGAAACCATACTGAATCTTGCAAAATTGTCTTAATTTATATAAAAACTCTTTTATTTCTTGATTTCACGTTTGACCTTTGTTTTTTCTCTCATTCAACAAGTATTTATTGAGTGTCTGCTCTGTGCTGTGCAGTGTGTTAGGGATAAAGAGGTGGTCAGGGTACTTTACTCTGAAGAAAGACTCAAAAAAGAAACAGACAAAATACGTGTCTTTACAAGTTGTGAAAGAGCGTTAGGAAGGCAAACAAGGACTGAGGCAGAGAATGAGGAACGAGGCAGCGTAAGGACTGCTATTGTCGGTACTGGGTATTTATGATGGGCAGGTCAGCGGGACCCGTCTGAGGACATAGCATTTCATGTGAGGGCTGACCGGTGGGACAGCAGGGGCCAGGCTGGGAGCATAGGTCAGACATGCAGGTGGTATGAACGGGAGAGTGGCCACTATCCCAGTATTTATTGAAAAATGAAATGGTTAAGCTTAGGAAGAAAATGCAAGACTGGTGATGCACATGAGAGAGAATGTTTGTTAATTACACGGATCCATTTTATATAGTGGAATGTTCATGTTTTATGTATAGGCTAAAATAGTTGCTTTTCTCTTCTAGCTGGATGAACTACAGCTTTGCAAGAATTGCTTCTATTTGTCAAATGCTCGTCCTGACAATTGGTTCTGCTATCCTTGTGTATGTGAAATTTTGTGATTTTCTGTTTTTTACCTCTTAAGTGTGTGATGTACTAACTATTCTAAGGAAGTTTATTTCCAGTTTGCTCAAGGGTTACAATCCTTCCAAGATATTTTTCTATCATAGTATATGTGGTTTTAATGAGCATAAAACCTGAAACACAGGGTTAACAACTTGGCATCATTATCCATTTCTGACTTTAAAATGAGGAACTTAAGAATAAACTCTGGGTCCCTTAGTATATAACGAAGTGAATTTCTGCCCTTTCCCTCATTCTTTCACAAGAAGTGTAAGGCTTTGTGTACGCTTGTAGCTGTGTGCTATCTCCTGGAGTGACACGATTTCAGGAAGGGTTCTCGCTCCCCACGATTGGAGGGGCAGCACCCAGGCCCTGGGCGCCAGGGGCCACCTCTTCAGGACCTCACTGTGCTTCCCAGGCACTTGGGCTTGGGCGTCTCTCTGAGTAAGCCTGGAGCAGGGCCTCATATTCCCATTCCTAACCGGCTCCAAGGCATTGGTCTGCACCTCCCAGCGCAGTGAGGACATGGTGTTTACCACTATTACTCACATGCCTCAGCTGGCCATGGGGACTGCCTCGTCCATAAGTGCTGCAGGCTGTCTATTCTGAGAGCGGAGGGTCCACATCGCTCCTTTCAGGCAGATTGCAATTTTTTGGTATATTTCTTAAAGGCAGAATCAATCTGAGAAAAAGTTCTATGGGTTTAGGAGTTACAAAAAAATATTTTCGAGATAATGGACTATACTTACTAGGTTGTTCATTACGAATGATGTACTTGTATTTAAAAAAAACAGTGTGACAAGGTAAAACATTTATTTCCAGATCCCTAATCATGAACTCGTTTGGGCTAAAATGAAAGGCTTTGGATTCTGGCCTGCCAAAGTCCTGCAGAAGGAGGACAACCAGGTGGACGTCCGCTTCTTTGGTCACCACCACCAAAGGTGAGCATGGCCCCGCCCTCACCGCTGACCTCCCGGCAACCCTGGTGCCCACCAGGTGGTCCTTGGTGTTCGGAGAGCCCCTCCATTAGAAACAACCTGGAACTTTCTCTAGTCTAGAGAAAAACCTTTTTTTTGCACTTATTATCCATTGATTTATTTTGGTTAATTATCTTTTCCCTTTTTCTTGAGAATTCAATAAAATACATAAGTACAGGGGAAAAAATTAATAAAACCAGGAAACCTACTACCCAGAATAGGAAATCACTAGTACTTTGTCCTTTCTTCCTTCTGTTTTGTTTTGTTTTGTTTGTTTGGGCTTGTAACGTGTTTATTGAGAGAGAATTACAACATTCCATTTCCAGAGGTTTTTTTTCTTCTGAATTTATTATTTCCTGGAAGATTTAATCAAAACAGTTCTGGACAGACGGGACTCTGAGGACTTTATTGTAGAGAATACAGTTGACCCTCAAACAAGAGTGAGGTTAGGGGCGCCAAGCCCCCCAGTCAGAAATTCACATCTAACTTTTGACTCCCCCGGACACTTAGCTGAGAACGGCCATTCTGACAACATGCTCTGTACGTCACACGTATCCCATGCTGACCTCGTGTGTGAGGCCCTGCACAGGACAAACCCCTGCCGTCCACGGCTCAGCTGGAAAGGGTGCACGACCTCCCAGGAAATCCAGAAGGCTCTTCCTTTTCTGCTCCTTGTTACTACGAACCCATCACGACCCTTAAAGTGAACGATGAGGGCGTACCTTTAAAGTTATACTCCATCTTATTAGAATACCGAATTTATCAAAAAGTGAACCTTATACGATTATAATCACAAGTTTTAATGAAGCAGCATGTCACACACCAAAAAGAGATGGCTAATAAAGGCCCGAGCTGCAAATTCCCATATTTTTACGACATTGACCATTTTTAAGTGATCATCTCGGTGGTACTGTGTACATTCACACTGTTATTCAGCATCACTATTAATACTTTTGCCACTTCATCCTGTCTTTATACATAGATGGGAGAAAAAACCTTATACAAAAAAATGGTCTTGGACTCACCTGTTCTGTATGCTCCGTACGGAACGCGCTGCCCTTCCCCAAGACCCTGAGCAAGTGTCACACTCCGGGAGGAACGGCTCCGTGGGAGCATGATTCTTCTAGGATTTGCAAGGTTTCCTTCCCGAGGAAGAAGTAATGGGAGAGGTTGGACTAGCCAGCAAGGCTGACTCCCTCTGCCGCAGGTGCTTGGAGCCGGCCGGGAGTCATGGGCAGGAAGAAGCACACCATTTTGAGTTCATTTGCCAACAGATCACCGAGCTGTCGGAGAATGTGTATGTTCAGGATCAACAGATGTGTAGATACAGCCAAATTAGATTCTACTTTTTATTAGACTTACCCTACTTTGCAGGGTGTTTTTTGTAGATCATATTGCATAACCCGTGGTCCTCTTTAAAGTGGAATCTGACACCTGCATTCATGGAGGGGATTTCAGGAGAACAGGCATGCCCGTATGAACCACACGGAGACAATACGTCTCATGTGAAGAACAGATGTGAGTCAATTTTATTATATCCGAGGGATAAGTAGATAATTTAAGGAGAAAAAATACTCTCATGGATCACAGATTCCTCCCAGGCAGTCCACACTGCTAACAACAGAAATCTATCTCAGAAACCCTGCTTTTAAAAAGTGAAAACATACTTACTGACTGCCCGGTACATAACAGAGAATAAATATCATTGACTTAAAGAGTAAATATGATACTAACTCAAGATCAAATGGCAGGGAGCTCCTCCAGAAGCCAGATTTCGTCTGTGGTCTTTGTGTTAGAGTTCGGAGCTTTTAACGGTCGTTTCCTTTGTAGGGTTTCTAATGAAGCACGTACTGTCAGGTGAGACACTGGGTGGAATATTTAAAAACACGTACGTGGCAGTCCCGATTTCACAGGTCCAGCTGCCAGGCTATAACATTAGGACCGTGTATTGAAATTGTAAAGCACGTAGCTTAGCTTATGCTACGAGGTGGAGGTCTGTATTCATGGCTTAGGCGTATGTGCCGTGACTCCCTCGGTCCCTTCGGTCCTCAGGCAGGGGTCTTTTTAGCTTTCTTCCCAGCAGAGCTGCATGTAGTTTTGCATCCGGTAAATTTGGATCTTCCACCGGTGGAAGCTGACCGCGTGCACTTACACAGAGGACTGGGAAGAATAAATTGTGTGAGGTGCTGTTTCCTCACTTGGTCTAGAGAACGTCTCGTGCACCTTACAGTTTTCTGTCTCATTTGTGCCCCTCCCTCCGCTGGGATTCTCTCCCCTCCTGTGGCACTCGCATCCTTTGAGATCCAGCCCAGCTGCCGCCCTTCTCTCTCCAGAACATCCCCAAGGCCCCCTGGCCACACACCACATCGCGCTGTCCTCACTTCTCAGTTGGGACACACTCCCTTCCCGGCAGAGGCTACGTGTGTGCCGGCGCCGTGCAGTCCTGCCCCGAATCGCCAGCTTACCTTAGCCCGTCTGGGCCCCAGCTCCTGCAGCTGTCGGATGAGGCAGGATCCCACAGTCAGAACCCATTTACCGTGGAGCGTGTCGTGCCAGCGGTGGGCACACAGGCAAGTCCGGTCAAGGCGTGAGTGCCTAGGAGAATGTTCTTCAGATTTTAGCTTTCTTCCCAGCAGAGCTGCATGTAGTTTTGCATCCAGTAATTTTGGATCAGTATCACGCATAATTCAGAGACACTTTCTTTCATATCTGAGTTCTTGGCTGCTGAACGATACATCATTAGTGAGGATTTGTGTAGTGAATACGGATGTGCTAGCAACATCACAGAGTGGGGAACAGAGTTGGGATCCCCTCGTGTCGTATGTCTGATTGGTGTGTACTCATGACCTGCAGCTCTCGTCTGCCCAGAGCCAGGTGTGAGCGCCTTCCTGGACAGGTAGGAGCTGTGACACGCTGACCTGGCTAACGGAAGCCGTGGGCAGTGCTGAGGTACGCGTGAGTCGTCCCGCTCTGAGAACTGTTCTCACCCATTTCCTCCTGAGTGAGAGTCTGCATTGCAGCCGTCACCCATGGCGGCCGGGTGTGGAGTCACCCCAGGCCCTGCTCTGCACTGGGTCGAGTGTACTGGCATTCTGGAAGTTTCTAACTGTGCCTCTGGTGTTTCTTGAAGGGCCTGGATCCCATCGGAAAACATACAGGACATCACGGTGAACGTGCACCGGCTGCACGTGAAGCGCAGCATGGGCTGGAAGAAGGCTTGTGACGAGCTGGAGCTTCATCAGCGTTTCCTTCGTGAAGGAAGGTTTTGGAAGTCTAAGAATGAGGACCGAGGGGAGGAGGAGGCGGAGTCCAGCATCTCGTCCACCAGTAACGAGCAGGTGGGTGTCCCCGTGGGAGGCTGCCTATCAGGCACTGTGGATGGGAGCGCGGCTAGTGTGCACTCCTCCCCTCGTACCACACGTCGGTTGAACGCTCTGCCGCGGGAATTGAAACAGGCCGTCCGCAGGCTGGGTCCTGACTCGCCAGCCCCCGTGCCCGCCCTGGGCGGGAGCTCCCTGTGTGGGGGCTGCGTGGGCCCAAGGGGGCAGGTTCCTCAGAGCTCACCAGCGGACCCCTGGCCAGCATCCATACTGTCTGGAATAACATGCTGCCCCTCTTATGATGCCCACAGCTAAAGGTCACTCAAGAACCGAGAGCAAAGAAAGGACGACGTAATCAAAGTGTGGAACCCAAAAAGGAAGTAAGTGGCCCACGTTGCAGCGTCCAGGTGGCATTTTGCCCTGGCCACGGTTACGACAGTTTGGTCCAGCGGTGCCCCTGAAACACTGCTGTCGAGGGCCCCATCTTCTGCCCGCTCTCGTCGCTAGAAAAACGCGCACACCCACAGCCTGCGTCTGAGCTCTGATACTTACTCAGCATTATTGAAAACAAAGCATTTATCCAATCCTTCAGTTATCCAGTCAACGTTGAAAAACTGGAGGAAAGTATAAGCTCAGCTTTTCAAAATTACATACTCATGCTCTAAGACCAGGTGTTCTTCTCGGCACAATTCCAAATGCTTACCCAGGGAGAAGTGGTTTAGAACTTTAGGATATCTGTTAATGAATCTAGTCCACAGCAGGGACTAAATTGATAATGGTTTTATGTTTTATATGATATTTCTGTTTATCTGAGAAGCAAAGACCGTGGTGTTCATTTGCAACAAACTTAGAGATGAAGTTCCTATTTCCAATTATCATGGCTATTAATTGCATAGACGTTTTGGGGTTTCTTTTCATTGGTTTAGTTGTGGTAAAATACACAGAATTTGCCGTCTTGATTGCACGGGCTGTAACAGTAGTTCGTCACCATCGCTCCAGTCTGACCAAGCTTGCTCTTGAACCAGTGGACGGTCAGGCGGCATTGTGTCAACGTCTGCTCACTGTCCTTGTCCCGTAGGAACCAGAGCCGGAGACCGAAGCCGTGAGTTCCAGCCAGGAGATCCCCACGATGCCTCAGCCGATCGAAAAGGTTTCTGTGTCCACTCAGACCAAGAAGTTAAGTGCCTCTTCCCCACGAATGCTGCATCGAAGCACCCAGACCACCAGTGACGGCGTCTGCCAGAGCATGTGCCACGACAAATACACCAAGATTTTCAATGACTTTAAAGACCGAATGAAGTCTGACCACAAGCGAGAAACGGAAAGAGTTGTGCGGGAAGCTCTGGAAAAGGTAAAGCCGCCCTCCCGAGGACCCCGAGCGTGACAGGAGTTCTCTGATAGCGTTCCCGTGGGCCCAGCCAGGCAGCTCCTTTAAAACTAGGCACATCTTAAAACACCTTCTGTAGCATTTTAATTAATAATAATAATACCGGTTTTCCTTCACCCAAGACGTGTACAGCTCTTGAGGCAATAAAGGGAAGAGGTACATCCGTTAAGTAGAAACTGGAGACAATGAATCATGGAACCCTACACCAAAACAAATTATGTAATATATGGTGATTAACATAACAAAAAAAAAAGTAGAAACTGGAGGAAGGTTCTTTCGGGGGAGGTGGTCCATATCCATCGAGGGCAGACGGTTACGGGCTGTTTCCATTCCAGCTGCGCTCGGAAATGGAAGAAGAGAAGCGACAAGCTGTAAATAAAGCTGTAGCCAATATGCAGGGTGAGATGGACAGAAAATGTAAGCAAGTAAAGGAGAAGTGTAAAGAAGAGTTTGTAGAAGAAATCAAGAAGCTAGCAACACAGCACAAACAACTGATTTCTCAGACCAAGAAGAAGCAGTGGGTAAGTACCTGTATGATTTCAGTCTGATTTGTGAACATGTTCTACCCAGTGTGCGGACGGTGAAACGCTGTGTGATGAAACTTAGCTCAGAACGACCTTGTGGAATATGGGATGTTTATACCTGAAATAAGGTCAGATGTGAAATGATCAGCTTTAAAGAATTTTTACATTTTTACTAAAAGTCCTCTCCTCTGTGAACTCCGCGACCCACGTTACTGAGTATTGCTCAGGATTATTGAGTATATGAACGTTCAGTGCGTGCTCAGTGTGTGTGATGGACAGGACTTAGCAATCGGTGCACATCCTGTGCCCTGACGTTTGCCCGCTAACTCCTGACACGCTTGGTGTCCGCATCACAACAGCACATTTTTAGGTTTTGCTACATAACATTTATACATTAGATCCTTTTTACTCGATTTGCTTTCTGATGGTGGCACCTCACTGGACTCTAACTCCTCTTAGACTCTGACACACGGTTCCTTTTTCTCCATGTCGTGTTTGTGACTCTTGCCCTAGATTGGGAGCTCTGAGCACACCTGTCTACTTGTCTCAGCTAACTGTTGGGGAAAACATTTGGTCCCCAAAACTCATAACTTGGTTTCTTAATGAATTACTGTAAGAAGTGTTGTGATTCTTCATTGGATCCAGACTACATTTTGTGAAGAGGGTCTTTCCATGTCCAGTAAATGTTCCCTCAGGAAAGTGAATGTTATAAATACTGTGATTAAAAAAAAAAAAGGAAAAGGGAACTTAGCATGTAATTCAGAACTTGGTAGAAAAAGCAGATGAGTAAGGAAATAAATACCACCCAGTGGGAATTAAGGTGTGCTCAAGATCATCACCACACACAGCCCCCGCACTCGTCTGTAATTCTGTCTTCACACGACGACAAGTGAAAGCTAAAAAGTGGGCGCTAGACTTATGGGAAAAACCCCTGTAAGTTTACTGAAGAATCAAAGAAATGGGAAGAGGAGGCTGGAACAGGGAATAGCACACTGCTATTTCAGCCTTTCCCAGTGGTGAGGCCGCCGGAGCACCCCACGGCACCCGGCTCTCAGCTCCCTCTGCGCATCTCCAGCCTGTCACAACAGCCGAGTTTCCGTCTCTCTGCCGGGGTGTCTGTACCACATCTTCTTTGTCCACTCGTCCACTGATGGACGCTTAGGTTGTGTGCTTTGGTGAATATGCTGCAGTGAAGGTGGGGCTGCCGATATCTTTTCCGTGTCCTGATTTCATTTCCTTCGGACAGACACCCAGTAGTGGGATTGCTGGGTCACAGGGTAGCTCTATTTTTAATGCCTTGAGGGACCTCCATACTGTTCTCCACGCTGGCTGCACCAGCTTGCATTCCCGCCAGCAGTGCACGAGGGTCCCCTGTCTCCGCCTCTTCGCCAACACTTGTTATTTCCTGTCTTTTTGGTTCTAGCCGTTCTGATAGGTGTGAGGCGGTGCCTCATTGTGGTTTTGATGGCATTT
>NW_027397499.1:0-26780 GCF_003265705.2 Callorhinus ursinus | reverse complement strand
TGGAAGGTAGGATGTGCAGAGAAGTGAATCCGAGGCAATATTTGGGACGATAGATGGCAGGGGAGGGGGTCTCCGTCAGCCACTACTAGCAAGTGATAGAGTAGTGGAGCACAAATTCGGAACGTTTAGAAGTCAGCTCTACTTAGGGATGTCGCTCCAGTGGCTAAGAGGAAGGTGGAGCGCTCACTGGGACAGTGTGGTCTCAGGATCCTCGGGGTCACAGAAAGACCAGGGGTGCCTGAGTGCAGTAGAGCTCCCACGTATTGGAGCGGGGAAGCTGGCTGCAGAGACAGAGCCAAGGAGTGGGCTCTCAGCTTGAGGTTGCCATAAAATGTGATCCACAGCAGTCAGGCCACTTCTTCTCCAGCAGGGACTTAACAAGTGGCAGATGCGGGAGACTCCCCTTCCTCCCCCAGGAGGAGCAGCACAGGAGTGCAACACAGGAATCTGCTGGATTTGGAGACGCCACATGGGGTTGTGTGCCAGAGATAGAAACACTACGCTTGGTCACAGGCCGGGTGAGCAGAGTGAGGCCAGAGACTGGGGAGAGAGGAGTGATTGACTGCTTTTCTCTGGCGGCTCACTGAGGAGAGGGCCCCAATTTCTCAGGTTCTCTGGGGTGGAGATTGGGAGGCCGCCATTTTCACTCTCATCCTCCAAAGCTGTACTGAGAGCTTGCAGGGAACAAAAGCTCCCGAGCAAACCCGAGTAGATTACTTAGCCCGAACCGGCAAGGACAGGGCAGTTCTCCCTCCAGCAAAGACACTTGGGAACCATGGCAACAGGCCCTTCCCCCAGAAGATCAGCAAGAACAGCCAGCCAAGACCAAGTTTACCGATCAATGTGAATGGCAGAACTCCAGCACTAGGGGAATACTGCACCTAGAATTAATGGCTTTTTCCCCATGATTCTTCAGTCTTTCAAAGTTAATTTTTTTAATTTCCTGTTTTTCTTTTTCTTTTTGAAATTTTCTTTTTCCCTTTTTCAATCAACATCTTATCAATTCCTTTTTAAAAAAATCTTTTTCATTTTTCATTTTTAGAGTCATATTCTATCCCTTCATAGTTGTTACGCTTATTTTTGTACATATATAAGCTTTTCTTTCTTTAAAATCTTGGGAAGCACTTTCTTCTGATCATATTTGATCATATTCTGTTTTTCTTTGTTCGTTTGTTTTTTATCTTTTCTTTTTCTTTTTTTTTCTTTTTACTTTCTTTTCCATTCTTTTCCCCCACTTTCAGGTCTCTTCTGATTTGTTTAATGTATATTTTTCTGGGGTCATTGTTACTCTGTTAGCATTTTGTTCTCTCATTCATCTATTCTTCTCTGGACAAAATGACAAGATGGAAAATATCACCTGAGTAAAAAGAACAAGAGGCAGTACCGACTACCAGGGACCTAATCAGTATGGACATTAGTAAGATGTTGGAACTAGAGTTCAGAATGACGATTTTAAAAATACTAGCTGGGCTTGAAAAAAGAATGGAAGTTATTAGAGAAACCCTTTCTGGAGAAATAAAAGAACTAAAATCCAACCAGGTCGAAATCAAAAAGGCTATTAATGAGGTGCAATAAATAATGGAGTCTCTAAATGCTAGGATAAATGAGGCAGAAGAGAGAATTAGTGATATAGAAGACCAAATGATGGAAAATAAACAAGCCGAGAAAAGGAGAGATAAACAACTACTGGATCACGGGGGCAGAATTTGAGAGAAAAGTGATACCATAAAATGAAACAATATTAGAATAACTGGGATCCCAGAAGACAAGAAAGAGAGAGAGGGGCAGAAGGTATATTGCAGCAAATTATAGCAGAGAACTTCCCTAATTTGGAGAAAGAAAATGCATCAATATCCAGGAGGCACAGAGAAACCCCCTCAAAATCAATAAAAATGGGTCAAAACCCCGACCCATTTTTTAAAGATTTTATTTATTTATACGACAGAGACAGTGAGAGCAGGGACACAAGCAGGGGGAGTGGGAGAAGGAGAAGCAGGCTTCCCGCTGAGCAGGGAGCCCGATGTGGAACTCAGTCCCAGGACTGTGAGATCATGACCTCAGCCGAAGGCAGCCACTTAATGACTGACCCACCCAGGCGCCCCCGTCCCGTTTTTAATAGTAAAACTTACAAGTCCCAGAAACAAAGAGAAAATCCTGAAAGCAGCTCGGGGGTAGAGATCTGTAACCTACAATGATGGAAACATTAGATTGGCAACAGACCTATCCACAGAGACCTGGCAGGCCAGAAAGGACTGGCATGATATTTTCAGAGCACTAAATGAGAAAAATATGCAGCCAAGAATACTGTATCCAGCTAGGTTGTCACTGAAACTAGAAGGAGAGATAAAAAGCTTCCAGGACAAACAAAACTAAAAGAAATTACAAACAACAAACCAGCCCTACAAGAAATATTGAATGAGGTCCTCTAAGCAAAGAGAGAGCCTAAAAGTAACATAGACCAGGAAGGAACACAGACAACAGACAGTTAACAGTCACCTTACAGGTAATACAATGGCACTAAATTCATATCTTTCAATAGTTACCCTGAATGTAAATGGGCTAAATCCCCCAATCAAAGGACACAGGCTATCAGATTGGATAAAAAACAAGACCCATCCATATGCTGTCTGCAAGAGACTCATTTTAGACCCAAAGACACCCCCAGATTGAAAGTGAAGGGGTGGAAAACCATTTACCATGCTAATGGACACCAAAAGAAAGCTGGGGTGGCAATCCTTATATCAGACAAACTAGATTTTAAAACAAAGACTCTAATAAGAGATGAGGAAGGACACTATATCTTACTTAAAGGGTCTATCCAACAAGAAGATCTAACAATTGTAAATATCTATGCCCCTAACATGAGAGCAGCCAATTATATAAAGCAATTAATAACAAAAGCAAAGAAACACATTGACAACAATACAATAATAATGGGGGACTTTATCACCCCCTTCACTGAAATGGGCAGATCATCTAAGCAAAAGATCACCAAGGAAATAAAGACTTTTTTTTAAAGATTTTATTTATTTATTCATGAAAGAAAGATAGAGAGAGAGAGAGAGAGAGGCAGAGGGAGAAGCAGGCTCCCAAGGAGCAGGGAGCCCGATGCGGGACTCGATCCCAGGACCCTGGGATCATGACCTGAGCCGAAGGCAGACGCTCAACCATCTGAGCCACCCAGGCGCCCGAAATAAAGACTTTAAATGACACACTGGACCAAATGGACTTCACAGATGTATTCAGAACATTCCATCCCAAAGCAACGGAATACACATTCTTCTCTAGTGCCCATGGAACATGCTGCAGAATAGATCACATCCTATGTCACAAATCAGGTCTCATCCAGTATGAAAAGATTGGGATTATTCTCTGCATATTTTCCGACCACAATGCTTTGAAACCAGAACTCAATCACAAGAGGATAGTCGGAAGGAACTCAAATACATGGAGGCTAAAGAGTATCCTACTAAAGAATGAAAGGGTTAACGGAAAATAAAGAAGAATTAATGGAAATAATTGAAAATGAAAACACAACTATTCAATATTTTGGGGATGCAGCAAAGGCAGTCCTAAGAGGAAAGTATATGGCAATACAAGCCTTTCTCAAGAAACAAGAAAGGTCTCAAATACACAACCTAACCCTACACCTAAAGCAGCCTGAGAAAGAACAGCAAATAAAGCCTAAACCCAACAGGAGAAGAAAAATGATAAAGATCAGAGCAGAAATCAATGAAATAGAAACCAAAAGAACAGTAGAACAGATCAATGAAACTAGGAGCTGGTTCTTTGAAAGAATTAAGAAGATTGATAAACCCCTGGCCAGACTTAGGAAAAAGAAAAGAGAAATAACCCAAATAAATAAAATCATGAATGAGAGAGATCACAATCAACACCAAAGAAATACACACAATTATAAGAACATTTTATGAGCAACTATATGCTAGCAAATTAGATAATCTGGAAGAAATGGATCTATTCCTAAAGATGTATAGACTACCAAAACTGAACCAGGAAGAAATAGAAAACCTGAACAGACCTATTACCACTAAGGAAATTGAAGCAGTCATCAAAAATCTCCCAACAAACAAAAGCCCAGGTCCAGATGGCTTCCGAGGGGAATTCTACCAAACATTTAAAGAAGAATTAATATCTATTCTTCTGAAACTGTTCCAAAAAATAGAAATGGAAGGAAAACTTCCAAACTCATTTTATGAGGCCACCATTACCTTGACCCCAAAACCAGACAAAGACCCCATCGAAAAGGAGAATTACAGACCAATATCCTTGGTGAACATGGATACAAAAATTCTCATCAAAGTATTATCCAATAGAATCCAACAGTACATTAAAATGATTATTCACCACGACCAAGTGGGATTTATCCCTGGGCTGCACGGTTGCTTCAACATCCGCAAATCAATCAATGTGATACAACACATTAATAAAAGAAAGAACAAGAACCATATGATCCTCTCAATAGATATAGAAAAAGCATTTGACAATGTACAGCATCCTTTCTTGATCAAAATTCTTCACAATATAGGGATAGAGGGTACATACCTCAATATCATAAAAGCCATCTATGAAAAACCCACACAGCGAATATCATTCTCAATGAAGAAAAACTGAGAGCTTTCCCTCTAAGTTCAGGAACATGGCAGGGATGTCCACTCTCACCACTGCTATTCAACATAGTATTAGAAGTCCTAGCCACAGCAATCAGACAACAAAAAGAAATCAAAGGCATCTGAATCAGCAAAGAAGAAGCCAAACTCTCATTCTTTGCAGATGATATGATACTTTATGTGGAAATCCAAAAAGACTCCACCCCAATACTGCTAGAAATCATACAGGAATTCAGTAAAGTGGCAGGATATAAAATTCATGCACAGAAATCAGTGACATTCCTGTACACCAACAACAACACAGAAGAAAGAAATTAAGGAGTCGAACCCATTTACAATAGCCCCCCAAATCAGAAGATACCTAGGAATAAATCTAACCAAAGGGGCAAAGAATCTATACTCAGAAAACTATAAAAATACTCATGAAAGAAATTGAGGAAGACACAAAGAATTGGAAAAACATTCCAATGCTCATGGATTGGAAGAAAAAATATTATGAAGATGTCTATGCTACCTAGAACAATCTACACATAAGGCAATCCCTATCTAAACACCATTCACTTTTTTTCAAAGAAATGGAACAAATAATCCCAAAATTTGTATGGAACCAGAAAAGACCCCGAATAGCCAGAGGAATTTTGAAAAAGAAAAGCAAAGCTGGTGGCATCACAATTCTGGACTTCAAGCTCTATTACAAAACTGTCATCATTGAGACAGTATGGTACTGGCACAAAAACAGACACATAGATCAATGGAATAGAATAGAGAGCCCAGAAATGGACCCTCATCTTTGACAAAGCAGGAAAGAATGTCCAATGGCAAAAAGACAGTCTCTTCAACAAATGGTGTTGGGAAAATTGGACAGCAACATACAGAAGAACGAAACTGGACCATTTCCTTACACCACACACAAAAAGAGACTGAAAATGTTTGGAAGACCTAAATGTGAGACAGGAGTCCATCAAAGTCCTAAAGGAGAACACAGGTAGCCACCTCTTCAACCTCAGCCACAGCAAATTCTTCTTAGAAACATCTCCAAAGGCAAGTGAAGCAAGGGCAAAAATGAACTATTGGGACTGCATCAAGATAAAAAGCTTTTGCATAGCAAAAGAAACAGTCAACAAAACCAAAAGACAACCACCAGAATGGGAGAAGATATTTGCAAATGATGTATCAGATAAAGGGCTAGTATCCAAAATCTATAAAGACCTTATCAAACTCAACACCCAAAGAACAAATGATCCAATCAGGAAATGGGCAGAAGACATGAACAGATATTTTTCCAAAGAAGACATCCAAATGGCCAACAGACACATGAAAAAGTGCTCAACGTCGCTTGACATCAGGGAAATCCAAACAAAACCTCAATGACATACCACCTCACACCAGTCAGAATAGCTAGAATTAACAAGTCAGGAAACAACAGATGTTGGCGAGGATGCGGAGAAAGGGGAACACTCCTACACTGTTGGTGGGAATGCAAGGTGATGCATCCACTCTGGAAAACACTATGGGGGTTCCTCAAACAGTAGAAAATAGAGCTACCATACGACCCAGCAATTACACTACTGGGTATTTACACCAAAGATACTAATGTAAGGATCCGAATGGGTACGTGCACCCCGATGTTTATAGCAGCAATGTCCACAATAGCCAAACTATGGAAAGGGCCAAGATGTCATTGAAAGATGAGTGGAGAAAGAAGATGTGGTATATATACACAATGGAATATTATGCAGCTATCAAAAGGAATGAAATCTTACCATTTGCAATGACATGGATAGAACTGCAGGGTATTATGCTGAGCGAAATAAGTCAATCATAGAATGACATGTGTCATATGATCTCACTGATATGAGGAATTCTTAATCTCAGGAAACAAACTGGGTTGCTGGAGTGGTGGGGGGTGGGAGGGATGGGGTGGCTGGGTGATAGACATTGGGAAGGTATGTGCTATGGTGAGCGCTGTGAAGTGTGCTAGATTGCTGAATCACAGACTTGTACCTCTGAAACAAATAATACATTATATGTTTAAAAAAAAAGAAGAAAAGAAGATAGCAGGAACGGAAAAATGAAGGGGGGGGAAATCAGAGGGGGAGACGAACCAGAGAGACGATGGACTGTGAGAAACCAACGGAGGGTTCTAGAGGGGAGGGGGTGCGGGAATGGGTTAGCCTGCTGATAGGTATTAAAGAGGGCACCTACTGAATGGAGCACTGGGTGTTACACGCAAACAATGAATCATGGAACACTACGTCAAAAACTAATGATGTAATGTATGGTGATTAACATAACAAAAGAAAAAAAGGAAAAGAATAAAAACAGTATGTTACTGCTTAGATAGACAAAAATAGACACATTGACCAATGGAACAGAATAGAAGGCACAGAAGTGAACCCCTGCTTCTACAATCAAAAAAATATTCAACAAGGAAGCCAGGAACACACTATGGGGAAAGGACAGTCTTGTCCACAAGTGAGGTAGGGAAAACTGGATGAGTACATGCAATGAAATTAGACCCCTCTCTTACACAAGTCACAAAAATTCACTCAAACAAAGACTGAAGCAGAAGGACCTGGTACTCTAAAACTCCTAGAAGTAAATGTAGGGAGGAAGCTCCTTAACATTGGTTTTGGCAATGATTCCTTGAATGTGACACTAGCAGCACCAAAGACAAAAGTGAAAATTAACAAATAGGGCTTCAGGAAACTGAAAACCTTCTGCACAGCAAAAGGAACCATTAACAAGATGAAAAAGCACTCTACAGAATGGAAGAAAGTTTTTTCAAGCCATACTTTGGATAAGGATTTAATACTGAAAATATATAAAGAACCCATACAACTCAAAATCAAAAACCAATCTGCCTGAAAAATGGATAGAATGAGACCTTTCTCCAAAGAACATATCCCAACAGCCAACAAATACATGAAAAGATGCTCCACATCACTCATCATCAGGGAAATACAAATCAAAGCCACAATGAAATATCACGTCACACCTGTCAGAAGGCCTATTATCAGGAAGACAAGAGATAAAAATGGCTGGCAAGGGTCTGGAGCAAAGGGAACATTTTCACACTGCTGGTGGGCATGTACATTGATTCAACCACAATGGAAAACAATACGAAGGCTTCTCAAAAATTAAAAATAGACTCAACAATGATCCAGTGTGATTCCATTTCTGGGTATACACCCAAAGGAAACAAAAACAGAAATTTTTTTTTTCAAAAACAGAATTTTGGAGAGAGATATGCACTCCTATGTTATTGCAGCATTGTTCACATTAGCCAATAATTGCCCATCAACAAATGAAATGGATAAAAACAAATACAATGGAATATTATACAGCCATGAAAAAAGAGGACATCCTGCCATTTGCAACAACATGGTGGACCTTATGGAAATTATGCTCAGTGGAATAAGTCAGACAGAGAAAGACAAATACTATAGGACATCACTTACACGTGTAATCTAAAAAAGCCCAAACCTGCAAAAACTGAGAGTAAAATGGTGGTTACCAGGGGTTGGGAAGTGGAGGGGACAGGGCAGATGTTGCCTAAGGGTACAAATTTATAATGAATAGTGAGCACAGACAACAATATTGTATTATAATCAACAAACTTGCTAGGAACCTAGAACTTAATTATTCTAATGACTAAAAAGACAGAATAATTTTGTAATATGATAGAGGTGCTAATTGTTGCAATCATATTATGATATATAATGTGTTAAGATACATAAATGTATCAGCATGGACTCCTTAAATTTACACAGTGTTATATTTCAAATAGATTTCAATTAAAAAATGGATCAGGGTCAAGTTCTGGGTAAGTCTATAGGGTGAATATCAAAGCAAGGCTGTGCATCAGGTCACAGTCGAGGACAGACTAAGGGCCTGTGTCAGTTAAGGATTTGAATAAGGTTCAGGGTCGATATCAGGGTTAAGGGAAGTTTCACAATCAGTATGTGGCTGGATCAGGATCGTGAGGATCAGGAACATGATCAAGTCCAGCAGAGGTTCAGTTAGATTACTGTTAGTGGAAGGGCCAAGGTCAGGGTTAGGGTGAGAATCAAGAAGAGGGTGAGGGTCAAATTCACATGAAGTCCTGGGTCAGGGTCAGTGTCAGAGTGAAGGTCAGAAGGATCAGGGTCAGGTTAAGGTTGAGTTTTGTCAGCAAGTTGTGAGGGTGTCTCGGGGCCTGAATGACAATCAGTCCCATCAATCCAGGGTTGTTGAGTGTTAGAATCAGGGCCAAAACCAGGGTGAAGAGTAGGCTCTGATCGGTGTGAGGGACAGTCTGGGTGATGGTTGGGTTTTGGAGTCAGGGTCAGAGTCCAGTTTATCAATAAGGGAAGATCAGGGCAAGGGTCAAATTTAGATGACTCTGAGTTTTATGGTCAAGGTCATGATAAGAGTCTGGGTGAGGATTATGGTCAGAGTCAAAGCAAGCCTCAGGGTTAGAGTTAGGATAAGGTCACAGTCAGGGTCATGAAAAGGGTCAGATAGCATTTGGATATTTTCAGAGTGAAGTTCTGACTGAAAATCAGGGTTATGTGAGGGATGTAGTCAACGTCAGTGTCAGAGTCAGACATGATCAGGGGAGGTTCTGGATGAGACCCTCAGGTAAGAGTGAGGTTGAGTGAAGTTCAAGTTGTGAGTAGGATTAGGGAGAACATCACTGTTAGAGTGAGGGTAAAGCTTAGGGTAGAATCAGAGTCAGGATAAAAAGTCAAGGTCAGGGTTGGAATGACAGTGTGTGAGGTTGAGGTTCAGGGTTAAGTGAAACAGGGTCATGGTCAAGGTGAGGGTCAAGGTCAGTGTCACAGTGAAGTTGGTCAGCAATCCCTTCCCCACCACCCAGCACCACGTGCAGCTTTTGCAGATGCCACCTCCTTGAAACGCTCTCCTGCACTGAGCTCACCTTCTTGGGAGTCCTCAGTGCTGCCTAACCCTCCGTGCAGACTTCCACAGGGATACAGGTGTCATGAAGGCAGGGATCTTGGAACAGAATGTTTTGTCCATTGATGGATTCCAAGCACTCAGAAGAATCTGTGGCCTACAGTAGGTGCTCAATTGAAAGCTTATTTAATAAGCAACGAGTATCCATTAAGTTATTTCCGGAGGGAAGAAGTACATCTCAAAATAAAATAAACTGTTCACAGTAGTTCTCTCTATGGAAGAATTACAAGAAAATTTCATGTTTGACTTGACAGATGTCCATACTGTTTAAAACCTTCCACTTTGAGATAAAAACAAAGAACTCCAGGTAAAGTTCCTGGTAAAGTGACAAGAGAATCATTGCACTGTAGCTATTACCCAAGCCTCAAACAACTGGCAGCCTTTTGGGGAGCCTTGGAACATCTTCAAAGAAACCCTATTCTAGTTCTCTTCTCTAAGGAGGAAAGACCAACCAAGAGGCAAGACAACACAGAAGGTCTATTTATTCAACAGCAGCTTTGAAAAGGAATCCTCGAGACAGTGAGGGGATGTATTTCCCCATTTCTACTTTGCTCCTTTCCCATATGGTTCTGTCCTTCACAGGCTAGAGCCTGATGCAGAAAAGGTGACTGCCTTAGATGTACTTATATACGACCTTGGAGGGCACAGTCTGGAGGTGCAGATGGACGGGACATTTGTAAAAGTGGGACAGCAGAATCTCACTGTAGCCCACCAGGAAGTAGAAGTTGTGTGCAGGCAGCTGCCTCAAGACCAGGACACAGATCTCCAACTGGTTAGCCCAGCGCTTTAGGATCAGCTGGTCGACCAGACACCCTGGGAATGCCCAGCATGAACTTTCGGAGGAAAACATCCTCCACTGTTCACTCTGCAGCATGGGTCTCCCCATCCAGGTTACCTGAAAGGAGAAGGGCACCTCGAAGACCCAGCAGAAACTCCAGAGGTAATATCCAAGAGCACTGGGCACTCAATTCCACCCCACCCTGGCTTCTTCTCTCTTATTCTACAAGTGGAATAAACATAATAACACTTTAAAGTTCAAAGTACATTATTTAATAACATTCACAAATAAATCCTGTGAAGTAAGTATTATCGGTTATCCTGGTTTTGCAAAAGGGAAGACTGATTCCTGAGTAGGTAACAAAATTCAGATGATCTTCTCCTGTCTAGACCTTTCCCACTCTTTCTGGACGTTTACAGAAGCACTGGCCATCCTTGGCCCAGAGAGATGAGGCCAGCAGCTACTTCTGAGACTGGGGACAGGAGCTCTCTCACCATCCAGGGACATGGCTATAAAGACTCAGGTTTGGGGGACACCTGTGCAATACCATGGGACTTAGCCTGCCACCCAGACAGAAACCACGCCATTTGGAACTCCAGAAAGCATTCAGAGCAGGAGAAATCTGCATGCCTATCCAAGTGAAACCCCACATTTAGTGGCCCCCTGGCGCCAAACCCTGAGCCTAACACTCATCCTGACCCACACCTTCGACTCAGACCCCCGGGAAGCTCGCTCAGCATGGGCAGATCCCTGCTGAAATGATCCTAAGCCTTAAATCTAACCCTAGGTTAACTTCTGAGTGGTCTGTCCACAGAAGCCTGGCTCCAAAGCCACCGAGATGGGGACACCTGAGCAAGACCAAAAGAGGCAGCCTGTCACCCAGAAGGAAAACAAGCCATTTGGAACCTAAGAAAGCATTCAGAGAATGAGTACATTGCATGCCCATCCAAGGGAACCCACACTTTCATCGGCCCCTTGGCCGCTATCCATGAGCATGACATTTACCCTGATGAACGCCCTTAAGTCAAACCACCCGTACCGCACCACAGCACCGGCAGTTCGGCTTGCCATGCTGCCAGGCCATAACCGTCACCCTAGGGAGTCTTCTGAGGGGTCTGTCCCCAGAGGTCTGGCTCCAAAGCCCCAAGGACTGGGGACTCCTAGCAATACAAGAGGACTCAACCTGCCAACTAGAAGGACCTGCCAACTCAACCTGCCATTTATTCTCTGGAAAGCATTAAGAACAGGGGAACTCTGAATGCCCATCCCAGCAAATCCCCACATTCAGCGCTCCCCTGGACACAAACCCTGAGCCTGAAACTCACGCTGGCCCCCACCCTCAACTCAGAAGCAATGGAAGCTCACCGCAGCACCTGCAGATTGGGCCTGACATTCTTCTAGTCCCTAACCCTAAACTTAGGGTGGCTTTTCAGGGGTCTGTCCCTAGAGGCCCCAATCCATACTCCATGGATTGGGGACTACTGAGCAATACCATAGGATTCAACCTGCCACCCAGATGGATTCCGTGAAAATGTACCTCTGGGAAGCATTCAAAACAAGAGGTATTCTGAATGCCAAACCAAGCAAATCCTACTTTCAGTGGCCTGCAGGCCTCAAACCCTGAGCCTAACACTCACCCTGACCCATGCCCTTAACACAGAACCGTGGGAAGCTCGCCCCTGCACCGGCAGATCAGCATGCCTTGCCTCTAGGTCTTACCCCAAACCCTAGCATGGCTTCTAAGGGGTCTGTCCCCAGAGGTCTGGTTCCAAAGACCCAGGGATTGGGGACACCTGAGCAATAGCATAGGACTCGGCCTGCCACCCAGAAGGAAACTGAGCCATTTTGAACTCTAGAAACCATACAGTGCAGGAGAAATCTGCATGCCCATTCCAGCGAACCCCCACTTTCTGCAGGCACCCTGGCTGCAAACCATGAGCCTAACACTCACTTGACCCACCCTCTCAAATCAAACCCCTGGGAAGCTCACCCCAGTGCCAGCAGATTGAGCCTCCCATTCTTCTTGGCCTTAACCCTAACCATAAGGTGGCTTCTGAGGTGTATGGCCTCAGAGGCTGGGCTCCAAGGCCCCAGGGATTGGGAATACCTGAGCAATACCAGAGGATTCAAACTGCCACTCAGAAGGAAACCACACCATTTGGAACTGTGGAAAGTTCTCAGAGCAGGAGATCTCTGCATGTTCATTCCAGCAAACTGCCAATTTCAGTGGCCCCCTGGAGGCAAACCCTGACCCTGACACTTACCCTGAACCATGCCCTCAACTCAGACCCGGTGGTAGTGATAAGGAAAATCTGTGACATAAGATGGCGGACCGAGCCAGGCAGAGAGTCCCAGTCCTTGCCCCAGGGCTCTTTCAGGTTCTTCTCCCTGCCCCGCTTTGTGCATGCGCCAAAAGTGCCAAGTATGCAGAAGTAGAAGTGTATTAATTGCCCCCTTTGTGCTCAGGGCTCAGAGCATTGGAGATCACTCTACTCTGAGACCACTGGCATTAAATAAACCTCCTATCCTCCAAGATCTGGGGTGCCGCTACATTCTTCCATTGGGCGATCCAGTCCAGGTTCCATAACATTTGGTTCCCTGACCAGGAAACCCAACCACACTGGCCCACTGTTGCCACTGGTTTGGGGCAATGGCGGTGTGGTGACAGAACGAGGGATTGTAACGGAGAAGGCATGCCCTAATATTCAGCAGTCTCCCGCCCCTGTCGCCTTGGGCTGGCCCCACTCTGCTGTTTCCACCGGACTCGAGGAGACTTGGCAGGCGAGGACCTGGTCCTGATGTCAGATTCTGGTAAGGCCATGGGTCCCAGGATCCAGACAGGCCCACCCCCATTGGGGTGGAAGGGGAGCCTGATCATTTCCCAGAGACCTCTTGGAGGTCTCACAGGTAGGGATTCCCAGGGAGGGAATGTAATAACTTCTGGAGTGTGAATGTGGGAGTGAATATGCAGTCCGACCTGGCTTGCTCAAGTGGGCTGATTCTGTGACTCCATGGGCGGGCACCCTTAAGGTCCCCAGAAGTCTACGGAGTCTGAGTGGGCCCGTCTGCAATTCCGTGGTGAATGGCATACAGTCTATGGCGGCATCAGAATAGTTTCTGATCGTAAGTCACAACACTGAGACCGCTATGGCTAAACCTCACTCAAGCTCCTTTGGGATACGGCCAGACAGGCTTCTGATTGGTCTCATCTCAGTTGGCACCATCCACCTTTGTCTGTCTCTGCGCCACCGCACACTGGGACAATACCATGGGGTCAGGGCAGAGTAAACCTACGGTTCTAGAGACCATGATCCAAAATTTTAAGAAGTGGTTTTCAGGAGACTATGGAGTCAGGATGAACCCCGGCAAGTTAAGAACCCTATGTGAAATGGAATGGCCCATCTTAGATGTCGGGTGGCCTTCAGAAGGGACATTGCATGTCCCAATGATTCTTTGAGTATGGCGAGTCATAACAGGAGAACCAGGACACCCTGACCAGTTTCTGTACATTGACTCCTGGCTAGGAACTCCTCAGACCCTTCCCCCCTGGATGCGATTTGCTTGCAATAGGCAGGGACAGGCCAGGGTCTTAATCGCCTCATCCAATTGACCTAAAGAAAATCAGCAAAAGCCCCAATCTCCACAAATCCTAGTCGGAGATCCCAAGGATGAACCAACCCTGCCCCCACCGTACATACCCACAAGACTGCCTACACATGGCCCTTCAGCTCCAGACACACCGCCACCATTGGTTTCACCAGCGCCCCCAGGCCCAGAGGATCCACTGGCGCCCCCAGGCCCAAAAGATCCACTTTCTCCAGGACTAACAGCCAGGCTATGCCACAGACCAGGCGCAAGCACCCTCCAAATGCCGGTACGAGAGACGCAGGGACCCGAGAGGCGTGATGAAGAATGGACGGTCCAACCCAGCCATTCCATGATGTTATTATCAGCCCTTCTCCACAACCAACCTTCTCAACTGGAAACATAACACCCCATCCTCCTCTGAGAAAACACAGGCCATGGTAGACCTCATAGAATCCCTCTTTCATACTCATCGGCCAACCTGGGAAGACTGCCAACAGTTACTCCGCACCCTGTTTAATACAGAGGAAAGGAGGCGAATAATGAAAGGTGCAGGGCAGTACCTGGAAGAGCATGCACCAGCAAGAGTCATCGACCCTGGTGCCTGGGCTAACACAGCCCTACCCAAAGAGCACCCAGCATGGGACTTCACCACAACCGAGGAACAGGCCCACATCCATAAGTTTCAGGAGGCCCTCCTCCGGGGAATCCAGGCAGGAGCTAAGAAACCCATGAACATGACTAAGGTATCCTCGGTCACAACCAGTGGAGTCCCCTGGGGACTACTACAAAAGACTATGTGAAGTCTACCGGATATATACTCCATTTGACCCCGAGGCACAGGAAAGCCAACAGATGGTAAACACCACCTTCGTGGCTCAGGGTTCCTCAGACATCAGAAAGAAACTTCAGAAACTAGAGGGTTTTGTCTGGATGAACATCACCCAACTAATCGAGATTGCCAATATGGTCTACATGAACAGGGAGGTTGCAGCTGAATGGGACGACGACAAAAAGATGAAAAAGAAAGTCAGCTTCCATGCTGTCACCCTGAATGAAAAGGACAACACAAAGATGGGGAGACCCCAACCACAGAAAGGGGGGAAGCCCAGAACCCCCTTGGCAAGGGATCAATGTGCCTACTGTAAAGAGAAAAGGCATTGGAAAAACAAATGTCCCAAATGGGGAAAGGCTCAGAAGCCCAGCCGCTACAAGGAAGAACCCCAAGGGGAGGACCTCATAGGCCTTGCGGGAATGGACTCAGGCTGAGGGGGACCAGGCTCTTTCTTCCTTGGCCCCCATGAACACACAGTCAAAATGAAGGTGGGGGGCCAACCAGTGACTTTTATGGTTGATACTGGAGCCAAGCACTCTGTTGTCACCTCCCCAGTGGCACCTTTCAGCAAAAGGACTGCAACCATCCTCGGCGCCATGGGGATACGGGTGGTACAACAGCCCTTTGCCAGGCTCACCAGTGCAAACTCGGGGGCCACAAGGTCCAACATGCATTCCTTTATCTGCCTGATTGCCCCATTTCTCCTGGGCCAAGACATACTCTCCAAGCTTAGGGCTCAGACAACCTTTGAGCCCACTGGACACACTAGCCTCCGACTGAACCCAAGGCAAGAGGAGATGGCGTCTCTAACACTAGCAATTACCACGCCAAGGGAAGAAAAATGGAGGCTATTCTGTGCCCAGGCCCAACCTAGCAGCCTGTCAGAGTTCAGACTTGCCTTCCATTCAGTATGGGCTGAAAACAACCCACCTGGACTAGCCCAGAATTGGGCCTCTATCATTGTTGAACTGATCCCAGGAATCCAACCTCAGAGGCAAAGGCAATACCCCCTTCCACAAGAACCTAAGATCAGCATCCAAGAACATCTGACCAAACTCAAAGAAGCAGGTGTTTTAGTCGAGTGCCAGTCAGCCTGGAATACCCCACTCCTGCCAGTCAAGAAGCCAGGAGGGGGATACTGACCAGTTCAAGACCTAAAGCCATCAACAAGGAGACCATCTCTCTGCACCCAGTGGTCCCGAATCCATACAACCTCCTCGGCCAAATCCCAGGTTCGGCCAGATGGTTCACTTGCCTAGATTTGAAGGATGCCTTCTTCTGCCTCTGCTTAGCTCCCCAGAGCCAGCCACTATTTGCCTTTGAAAGGTCTGAACCTGATACAGGGTGCCAGATGCAACTGACTTGGACGCACCTCCTGCAGTGGTTTAAAAAACTCACCAACCCGTTTTGGGGAAGCACTGGCCATGGACCTTGCCAGCTTCCCAAGAGGGGCCACATGATGCAACCTCCTCCAGTATGTGGATGACCTCCTCCTTGCCAGTTACACACAAGAAGCCTGCACAAAAGGCACAAAGGCCCTCCTACAGCTCCTGTCAGACTTGGGGTACCGAGCCTCATGGAAGAAGGCACAAATCTGCCAACAACAGGTCTGACACCTTGGTTTCCTCCTCACCCAAGGGAAAAGAGAACTAGGGCTGGAGAGGAAAAGGGTCATCATCTCCCTGCCACAGCCCCAGACAAAAAGGGGCCTATGAGAATTCATGGGGGCTGCAGGATTCTGCCACAGCTGGATCCCTGGATTCTCGGCAATGGCAAGACCACTGTATGATCTCTTAGGGGGACCAGATTGAGAACACCCTACCTGGACTGAGGAAGCAGAAGCCGATTTCACAGAGATAAAGACCACCCTGGGGCAGGCTCCAGCCTTGGGTCCACCAGATGTAGAAAAACCCTTCAATCTCTTTGTGCATGAAAAGGAATAAATAGCGCTTGGGGTACTCACCCAGACTGTTGGACCCTGGCAATGGCCAGTTACTTACCTGTCAAAGAAGCTGGACCCCATGGCAGCGGGATGGCCGCCATGCCCCAGGGTGCTGGCAGCCACAGTCCTACTCATCAAGGAGGAGGACAGACTTACCCTGGGGCAAGAACTTAACATCAAGGTCCCTCATGCAGTTGTGTCCCTCATGAACGCACAGGGACACCGCTTCCTTTCCAACTGTCACCTAGCACAATACCAAGGGCTCCTCTGAGAAGACCTGCGGGTCACCCTCAAAACAGTAAGGACATTAAATCAAGCAACGCTTCTCCCTACAAAAGAGGGGAAACCAGACCATGACTGCTCTGAGGTGATTGATGAAGTCTACGAGAGCCATCCAGATCTGCGGGATCAAGCCATAAAGAATCCAGAGCTCACGCTGTTAAGTGATGGCAGCAGTTACCTAAAAGATGGTGCCCGGTAAGTGGGTTATGTAGTAACCACAACCACTGAAGTCCTAGAAGCTAAGGCATTACCAGCTGGATGGCCAGCTCAACGGGCTGAATTATATGCCTTAGTCCGAGCCCTCACCCTCGGTGAAGGCAAACAAGTCAAAATCTATACTGACTCTTGGTACACCTTTGCTACTATACATGTACATGGAGCCATCTACAAGGAAAGGGGCCTCCTAACCACAGCAGGAAAAGTTATCAAGAACAAAGAGGAGATACTTAGACTCCTCGAAGCCATCTAGCTTCCAAAGGAAGTAGCAATCCTGCACTGTAAGGGACACCAGAAAGGAGACAGCCCCATAGCACAGGGAAATTGTCTGGCAGATGAGGCAGCCAAGACCACAGCCAGTGAGGACATGGACAGAGCCCCTTCCCTCACCATGGTCCTAACACATCTGGAAGAAGTCCCTCCATACAGTTACACTAAAAAGGAAAAGGAATGGGCCATGGCTGAGGGTGCCACCCTGACTGAAAAGGGATGGTGGGTGATGCCAGATGGGCACATCTTTGTTCCAACAGCAACTGGAGGGCATCTAGTCAAGGAATACCACCAACTCACTCATCTGAGAAAAACTGCATTAGAGGCCTTTCTCAAGAAGCACTACTACATCAGTCAGCTGCCAGCACTATGCTGAGCAACGAGTGAATGATGCATAACGTGCTAAAAATAATGCTTGGTCTGCACCACGGCTCCCATCAGGTGTCCAGAGGATGGGAGCAACCCCCTTCGGAGAATTAGAGGTAGACGTCACAGATGTGCCACCAAGCAGGGGGTTCAGATATCTCCTAGTAATAGTAGGCACATACTCTGGGTGGGTCAAAGCCTTCCCAACAAGGACAGAGCAAAGTTGGGAAGTGGCTAAAGTCCTCTTGTGGGAGATCGTGCCCCAGCTCGGCCTGCCATTAACAATCCGTAGTGACAATGTACCCTCATTTGTGACAGACATTGCACAGGTCTTGACCAAATCTCTCAATATCACCTGGAGACTCCACACCACTTACTGGCCCCCAAGTTCAGGGAAAATAGAGCAAATGAGTCACACCCTCAAGGGATCCTTAGCAAAGTTTTGTCAGGAGACTAACCCCCCATAGCCAGATCTGCTACCCCTGGTTCTCCTGCCTGCTCGCTGCACACCTGGGACATCAGGTTTCTCCCCATTTGAATTAACATATGGATGGCCTCCCCTGTATTTGGGAAGCCTTGCAGGAAACTTGCATTGGGTTCGAGATAAAGGGATAAAGGAGCAGCTTCAGGCCCTGGGGGCCACCCTACAGAAATTACAAAAGCACACCATTGAAAGGGCCCCAATCTCCTTAGGATCTCAGGTACACTCCTTCCAGACAGAGGACTCAGTTTGGGTCAAAGATTGGAAGAAAGACTCCCTCAAACCACAGTGGACAAGGCCCCACGCTGTTGTTTTAAACTCCCCTACTGCCCTCAAGGTCTCGGGTGTCACCCCGTGGGTCCACCACTCCAGAGTGAAGAAAGCTCATCAATTGGACGAGGAGCCGCGCCAGTGGAGAGTCCAGACAGACTTCACGAACCCACTATGGCTTCACCTTCAACGAGACTGCACAGATTGATGGACACATTTTCACCGTGATCCCTGCTTCTCATCGACATGATTTCCCTCATCTTGGGAGTCGGACTCTACACTCTTGCCCCTCCTGACTGGACTTTCCCCCAGATGCTTGCTACTGTCATTGCTTATTGGGTGTCCCTAGGGTGTATTACTGCACTTCCTTGTCCACGGGTTTCATCTGCTAATGGGTTAGCCATGATGGCTCTCTCTACCTAAGGTCACAGATCCCAATTTTACTGGCCCTCTGCTGTCTACTCCTGAGCGCATTTCACCATGTTTTTCATGGCCCCAGTCAGTCCCGGTGTTCTGCTACCTGGTGTGCTGTTCCTCTGCACTGCCTCTAGCTTGCCCAGCCAGGCAAGGGGGACAATCTCTCATATCACCGTTACTGGCAAATGGACTTTCGAGCTTATCCCCCTCAATTCCGCACCAGCACCCCCACTGACTTCTTCCACCTGGGATGGGCACACACCAAATGTTAACTTCTATTTTGATGGATGCCAGCTTCTTGATACCTCCTGGGATTATCACAGACGGTGTTCCTACCATGGCCCTCACTCAGGTTACCAGCTGGTAGATATCTACATCTGTGGGGGCCCTACGCCTCAACAGCCAAACACCTGCCCTCAGTTCTGCTCTCAAGCCTGGAGATGTCCATCATTGGTTGCGACTTGGCTGGGAATGGAATGATGGTCCACCAGGTGGTGGCACCTCAAACAGTGCAGTGACATCCAGATTTCCTTGTCACGCAACACCACCCCATCCTCTTACTCTAACAATAACTGTATACCGGTCCCCCTCTCAGTCTTAGAACCCAATGCCACATCATGGGCTACAGGAATCATTCTCCTATTGGGCCAATAACACCCTATGGGGATGGACCCCATGGCCAAAGTTATGATTAAGTCCATATTCACACCAAGCCTTACAGTCAACTCCCAGAGTCAGACAGCAAATAACTCACCCTGGCGCATCCCTGGGTCCCCCATCCCCACACAGCAAGCAACTATAGCGCAACTGTTAGGTATGATTAATGCCTCCCACCAAGCGCGTAACCACTCAAATCCGCCCCTACCGTCTGACTGCTGGATCTGTATAAAGCCTGGTCCCGTCCCATACCTAGGTGTCATCCTCAACCAATCTACTGTGTCACCTCCCACCTCAGTACTGGGGACCTCAGATTATCCCTTTCTGGCTCTGGTGCCGCTGTATGGCAACACTTCTTCTCCCATCATGGGCCACAGTCGGGTCTGTGTGCCTAACAACCTTTTCTGGCTTGTGATCAAGGTGTATACACCTGCACCACCCCGCACAATCAGTCATGCACACTTGTCAGTCTCTTACCCGAATTTCAGTCCTCCCTGGGGGCGATGCCCCACTCATATGGAGACCCCCTAGCCACCCTTGATGCTCCCCTGTGGCCGTCCCTCTTATTGTGAGCCTGCTGGCTGCATCACGTGTTGCCTTTGGTGCCACTGGCTTCGGGATGTCTCAGGTTCAGTACCAGGAGTTAACTCAACAACCCGCGGTGGAGTTTTCTGCCCTTGCTCAGTCGGCCCTGGCCCTGCGGCACCAATTCGATTCACTTGCCTCAGTGGTCCTCCAAAACAGGTGTGGGCTCGACCTACACACGGTCATGCGGGGAGGGGGCTCTGCCTCTTCCTACAGAAGGAATGTTGTTTCTATGCTAATGAGTTGGGGGTGGTCCAAGAAACTCTGACCCAATTACAGGAATGAGTACATCGCTGGTGGGAATCACTCCAGCAGACACCTTGGTGGGATACCCTCTCACAATGGTTCCCTTGGTTCACCCCCTTCATTGGCCCCCTGCTATTGCTTCTCCTCACAGTAGCATTTGGTCCTTGTATTCTTAATGTCCTTACTAGGTTTATCACTACTCAAATTGCTACAATCAGACTCCAGTTACTCCTTACTCACTATCGCTGCTTAAAAGATGATGATGATGCCCTCTAAACTAGGTGTTTAAGGGAGAATCAAGGATGGAATGATAAGGAAAATCTGTGTCCTAAAATGGCTGACTGAGCAAGTGAGACAGTCCCAGTCCTTGCCCCACAGCTCCTCCGGTTTCTTCTCCCTGTCCCGCTTCACACACCAAAAGTTCCAAGTATGCAGAAACAGAAGTGTATAAATTTCCCCCTTTGTTTGTGCTTGGGGCTCAGACCATTGGGGATCACTCTCCTCTGAGCCCACCAGCATTAAATAAACCTCCTATCCGCCAAGATCTCCAGGTACCACTTGGTTCTTCCATCAGGCCATCCAGTCCAGGTTCTGTAACAGAAGCGTGCCATATTGCTGGTGGATCAGTCCTGCCATGCCCCTATGCCCTAAATCTGACCCTAGGTGGGGTTCTGAGGTGTCTGTCACAAGAGGCCTGTCCCAAAGCTCCAGGGACTAGAGACACCTGAGCAAAAACAGAGGACTGTGCCTGCCACTAGAAGGAAAACTTGCCATTTGGAACTCCGGAAAGCATTCCAAGCAGGAGAAGTCTGCATACCCATCTCAGTGAAAACCCACATTTAACCACCCCTGTATCCAATCCCTGAGCCTGAACACACCCTGACCCTCACCCTCAACTCAACCCCCAGGAAGCTCGCCACAGTGCCAGCAGATTGGACCTGCCATGCTCCAGGACCATAAAACTAAGCTTAGGATGGACTCTGAGGGGTCTGTCCCCAGAGTCCTGGCTCCAAAGCCCCAGGGATTGAGGACACCAGAGCAGTACCAGAGTATTAGACTTCCACCCAGAAGGAAACCCACCATTTGGAATTCCGGAAAGGTTTCAGAGCAGGAGAAATCTGCATGTCTTTCCCAGTGAACCCCCACTTTCAGTGGCTTCCTGGCCACAAACAACGAGCCTGACACTCACCTGGACCCATGCTCTCAACTAGGACACCTAGGAAGCTCGCCACAGTGCCAATAGATTGGGCCTGCCATGGCCCTAGGCCCTAATGCCAACCCTAGGTTGGCTTCTAAGGGCTCTGTCTCCATAGACCTGGCACCAAATCCCAAGGGGTTGTGGCACCTGAGGAATACCGGAGTACTCAGCCAGCCACCCGGAAGTAAACCACGCAATTTGGAGCTCCAGAAAGCATCAGAACAGGGAAACTCTGCATGCCCATCCCAGGAAACCCCCACAGTAAGTGACACCCTGGCTGCAAACCCTGAGCCTGACACACACCCGGAAACATGCCCTCAACTCTGGCCCCCGGGAAGCTCGCCACAGCACCTGTAGTTCAGGCCTGCCATGCTCCTAGTTCCTAACTCTAACCGTAGGATAGTTTCTGAGGGGTCTATCCCCGGATGCCTGGCTCCAAAATCCCGGGGATTGTGGACACATCAGCAGTACCACAAGACTCAGCCTGCCACCCAGATGGAAACCACACTATTTAGAACTTCGAAAAGGTTTCAGAGCAGGAGAAATCCGCATGCCTTTCCAAGCAAAACCCCACTTTAAGTGGTCTCCTGGCTGTAAACCCTGTGCCTGATACTCTTCCCTGACCCACCCATGTCCTTAACTCAGATCCCCGGAAAGCTCACCATGGTGCCGGCAAAACGGGCTGGCCATGCTCCTAGGACCTAACTCTAAATCTAGGTGGCTTCTGAGGGGTCTATCCTCAGAATTCTGGCTCCAAAGCCCCAGGGATTGGGGACACCTGAGCAATACCATAGGACTTAGTCTGCCACCCAGAAGGAAACCGCACCATTTGGAATGTGGAATGCATACTGAGCAGGAGAACTCTGCATGAACATCCCACTAACCTCCACTTTCATCGGCCCCCTGGCGGCAAACCCTGAGCCTAACACTCAACTTGACCCACACCCTCAGCTCAGCCCCAAGGTAAGCTTGCCACAGTGCCAGCAAATGGGGCCTGCCATTCCCCATGGCCCTAACCCTACGTTGGCTTCTGAGAGTTCTGTTCCCAGAGTCCTGGCTCCAAAACCCAGGATTGGGGACACCTGAGGAATACTAGAGGACTCAACCTGCCATTCATAAAGAAACCACGTTTTATTTAACTCTGCAAAGGACTCAGAGTGGATAAATCTGCATGCCCATCCCGGCAAACCTACAAATTCAGTGGTCCATTAGACACACACCCTGAGCCTGACATCACCCTGATGCACTCCCTCAACTCAGACACCAGAAAGGTGGCCGCAGCATTGGCAGTTCAGGCCTCTCATGCCCCTAAGCACTAACCCTAACTCTAGGTTGGCTTCTGAGGCATCTTCCCCAAAAGCGGGGCTCCCACGACACAGGTTTTGGGGACACCTGAGCATTAGCAGAGGACTCAGCTTGCCATTCAGAAGGAAACCACACTTTTTGATATCCGGAAAGTACTCAGAGCATGAGAAATCTGCACGCCCATCCCAATGAACTCCCACATTCAGAGGCACCCTTCCCGCAAACCCTAAGCCTGACCCTCACCGTGCCCCAGGATCTCAACCCAGCCCACTGGGAAACTTGCCACATTGCTGGCATATCAAGAGAACCATGCCCCTAGGCTTTAACCCTAACCGTAGATTGGGTTCTGATGGGTCTCTCCCCAGATGTCTGGCTACAAAACCCTAGGTATTGGGGTCACCTGAGCAATACCAGAAGATTCAGCTAACCATCAAAAAGAAACCGTGTGTTTTGGAACTCCGTAAAGGATTCAGAGCTGAGAACTGTTCATGCCCATCCCATTGAACCCTCATATTCGGTGAGACCCCCTGGCCACAAACTCTGAGCCTGACACCCACAGTGATCAACTCTCTCAACTCAGACCCCCACGAAGCTCTGCCCAGCGCAGGCAGATCTGGCCTGCTGGCACCTGGGCCCTAACCCGAACCCTAGGTTTTCTTATGAGGGGTTTGTCCCTAGAGGCCTGGCTCCAAAGCCCCAGAGATTCGGGACAACGGAGCAATACCAGAGGTCTCAGCATACCCTTCAGTAGGAAGTGGTGGCATTTGAAACCCCAGAAAAGACTCAGAGTAGAAGAATTCTGCATGCCCATCCCAACGAATCCCCACTTTCATTAGTTCCCTACCCACAAACACTGAGCCTGACAATCACCCTGACCCATGACCTCAACTCAACCCCACAGAAAGATCACCACAGCACTGGCTAATCAGACCCGCATGCCCATAGGCCCTAACCATATCCCTGGAATAGGGTCTGATGTGTCTCCCCCAGAAGCGTGGCTCCAAATCCCCATGGACTGGGGTCACAAAGCAATGCCAGAATACTCAGGCTGCCACCTAGTAGGAAACCCTGCCATTAGGTAGTCTGGAAAGGACTGAAAAGAAGAGATCTCTGCATGGCCATCCCAATGAACCCCTAATTTCAGTGGCCCCTTGGCAGCAAGCCTGAGCCGGACACATACCCTGACCCATGCCCTCAACTCAGCCCCCCGGAAGCTCCCAACAGTGTTGGCAGATTGGAGCTGCCAAGATACAAAGCCCTAACCCAAAGCCTAAGCTGGATTCTGAGGGTTCTGTCCCCAGCAGCCTGACTCCATATTCCCATAGAGGTGACATTTGAGCAATACTGGAAGAATCAGCATGCCATCCAGAAGGAAACCACACCATTTGGAACCCTGGAAAGGAGTCAAAGCAGGAGAAATCTGCATGTCCATCCCAGCGAACCCTGACTTTCAAAAGTACCCTGACCAGTATACCCTGAGCCTGACACTCACCCTGACCCATGCCCTCAACTCAACCCCCTGGAAAGTTTGCCATAGTGCAGGCAGATCGGGCCTGCCATGCCCCGGGCCCTAAACCTAGTTTGATTAATAGGAGTCTGTAATCAGAGGTCTGGCTCCAAATTCCCCGGGATTGGGTTCAGCAGAGCAATACCAGAGAACTTAGTCAGCCATTCACAGGGACACTGAGCCATTTCTAACTCCCAAAATGCTTCAGACCAGGGGAAATCTGCATGCCCATCCCATTGATCCCCCACATTCACTGCCCCCCGGTTCCAAATGCTGATTCTGACTCTCACCCTGACCCATGCCCTCAACACAGCCCCCCGAGAAGCTCGCCATAGCGCCAGCAGATCTGGCCAGCCATGCCTTTTGTGCCTAACACTAACCCTAGACTGGCTTCTGAAGGTTATGTTCCCAGAAGCCTGCCACCAATGCCCCCATGGATTAGGGATAAAGAAGCAATATCGGAACTCAGCCTGCAACCCAGAAGGAAACTGCGCCATTCAGAAATCCAGAATGGATTCAGAGTAGGAGAATTCGGCAATGCATCCCAGTGAACCCTCACTTTCAGTGGCACCCTAGCTGCAAACCCTGAGCCTGACACTCACCCTGACCCACGCCCACAAAACAGACCCCCGAGAAGCTCGCCACAGCACAGGCAGTTCAGAGCTGCCATGCCCCTCTGCCCTAACCCTAACTGAGGATTGGCTTCTGAGAAGTCTGTCCCAGAGGCCTGACTCCTTAGCCCCTTGGACTGGGGAAACCTAAACAATACCAGGGGACTCAGACGGAGTTGAGGGCATGGGTCACAGTGATTGTCAGGCTCAGTGTTTGCAGGAAGGCGGCAAATGAACCCATAACATTTGGAACACCAGGAACGATTCAGAGCAGGAGAAATATGAAGGCCCCCCCGAGCCCATCCCAGCAAACCTCCACTTTCGTCAGTCCCCTGGCCATCTATCCTGAGCCTGACACTCACCCTCACCCACAGCCACAAAGCAGCCCTCCAGGAAGATCACCACAAAGCTGGCAGATTAGACCAGCTAACTTCTTGGGCCCTAACCCTAACTCTATGTTGGGTTCTTAAAGGACCACCCCCAGAGGCCTGTCTCCCAAGCCGCAGGGATGGGGACATGCGAGGAATACCAGAGGACTCATCCTTCAACAACGTGTGAAATCATGCATTTTGGAACTCCAGAAATTATTTAGAGCAAGAGAAACCTGGATGAAATCTTGAGCCATTCCCTGCTTAGGTATAATTTAATACAGTACTGAATACAAACCCAGAGCCTGATATCTCCCTAATTCTTGCCCTAATATCAGACCTCTGTGAAATTCTCTACACCTCAACAGATCATATCTTCCACGCACTGGGCCCACTCCATAACCCTAGCTCAAGACATGTGTGTAAACATGAACACACCTTTCTACAAAGACGACTTACAACCGACCAACAAACACCCGAAAAAGTGCTCAACATCACTAGCCATCAGGGAAATACCATCAAAACCACAATGAGATACCAGCTTACACCAGTTAAAATGGCTACAAATAACAAGTCAGTGAACAACAAATGTTGGCGAAGATGCATAGAAACGGGAACCCTCTTACACTGCTGTTGGGAATGCAATCTTGTACAGCCAGTCTGTAAAATGGTATCAAGTTTCTTCAAGAAGTTAAAAATAGAGCTACACTGTGACCCAGCAATTGCACTCCTGGATATTTACCCAAAAAATACAGGTTTAGAGGAAAGTAGTGGCACCTGTCCCCCAGTGTTCACAGCAGCAATATCCACTATAGCCGAAATATGGAAAGAGCCCAGATGTACACGGACAGATGAATGGATAAGAAGGTGTGGTGTATATTTATGATGGAGTATTATTCAGCCATCGGAAAGGATGAAAACCTACCATCACATCGACCTGGATGGAACTGGAGGGTATTATGCTGAGCAAAATAAGTCTATCCAAGAAAGAGAATTGTCATATGGTTTCGCTCATATGGGAAATACAAGAAACAGCACAGAGGATCATGGGGGAAGAGAGGGAAAACTGAATGAGATGTCATCAGAGAGGGAGAAAAACCATGAGAGACTCCTAACTATAGAAACAAACTGATGGTTGCGGGAAGGGAGGGGGATGGTGAGATGGGCTAACTGGGTGATGGCCATTAAGGAGAGCACATGAAGGAATGAGCACTGGGTGTCATACACAACTGATATATTACTGAACACTACATCTGAAACTAATGATATACTAT
>NW_027397498.1:6488-26808 GCF_003265705.2 Callorhinus ursinus | reverse complement strand
GGTGGCTCAGTCGTTGAGCGTCTGCCTTCGGCTCAGGTCATGATCCCGGGGTCCTGGGATCGAGCCCCACATCGGGCTCCCTGCTCCGCGGGAAGCCTGCTTCTCCCTCTGCCTCTCCCCCTGCTTGTGTTCCCTCTCTTGCTGTGTCTCTCTCTGTCACATAAATAAATAAAATCTTAAAAAAAGAGAGAGAGAGAGACAGAAGAGAAGACACGGAGACATGCGGGGTTGGGGGGGGCACCAGATGAAGGTGAAGGCCGAGATTGGCATGACGCCTCTGTCAGCTGAGGACTGTCGGCAGCCAGAAGCCGGGACAGAGGCAGGGAGCAGATTCTCCCTCCAAGAATCCAGAAAGATCCGCCCCTGCTAAAACCTGGATTTGGGACTTCAGCCTCCAGAACTGTGAGAGAACCCATTATGGTTGTTTTAAGCTCCCCGGCCCCGGCCCCCCCCGTCAGTGGTCATTTGTTACAGCAGCCTTGAGAAACGAATACAGTCACCGAGCTAGTAAGTCCATCGCTGTGGCCAGATCCTGGCTTTCCAGCTCCCTCTCTATTCTCCCGGCTCCCAGGGCACTCCTGTCAGAGCAGACATGGATTGTCCCTCCCTCTGTTCTGGGGCCAGAGGCCAAAAGGCTGGGACAGCTGGGGTGGCTGGGGCGGAGGCCTTTGGAGACAGACACAGGGATCATCTCCAAACACCATATACAAGCCAGCCTGGGGGCTTTGGCCCCTGTCCTCCGGCCCCTCTCCCGCCACCAGCCCTGCCCACAGAAGACCCCAAGAAAGTCGAGAGTGCCTTCCTGGCCTGTCCCCTCAGGCAGTTCGACCTGGAGACCCCCCCCCCCCGTGCCCCACCTCGGCAAATGTGCCCCTCCTCTGCCAGAATCCTGTAGAGGCTGCTTTTGGGCAACAGGCTTGAGCAATGGGAAACTGAGTAAGGCAACCGGTCCCACGGTGACCCCCGGGCTGAGTACACACAACCTCACGAGTGACCCACCTCAAAACGGCCACAGGCCCCGACGGACCAATGGGCTACTTACAACCAGGCCCAGGGACCAAAAAAGGGAAAATTCCATACGTTCCCATGCCTCCTGCCTCCACCCTATAACCACTCCTTTGTTCTGCCTTGGCTGAATTCCTTTACCACCCGCACCGCCTGCCTCCACCCCATTGGGACCCCCACCAAATCCCAACACTGCTGCCCCGTAAACACGCTCAGCTCGCTTCTAGCTCCCGGAAAGCCGGGGAGAAGTTAGAAACAGCCCTTTCTCGACTCTCCACCCCCTTAGTTATACCCACGCCTTCCTTCTCCTTTGTCGTCAAGCTCCCGGGAAGGGCCACCTGTCCTTGCAATCTTGCCCCTCAGTGCCCACTTCCTTTATGTCCAGGTCAGCCTGGCTCTGGCTGGAAGCCAAAGGCTGTTCACCGCCCTGACCGCCTCTGACATGGCTATCTGTCCCTCCTGCTGGGCCCCTCCTCCCTGGCTTCTGTGACAGGCATGGGCTGCTGACCAGTTTGAAATTAATTCCCCAGGGCCACTTTATGTTTTCTCAAGGGGAGTGTCTTCCTTTCCTCCAGATCTTTCCAGAACTTCTCTGAATTGCCTTCAGGTTTTCCTGCAAAAGCAGTGTGCTTTGGGTTCAAAACAGGATAATTATGTACTGTTATGTCCCTCTTTTTTTTAATTTATGGGGCACCTGGGTGGTTCAGTCAGTTAAGCGACTGCCTTGGGCTCAGGTCATGATTCCAGAGTCCTAGGATTGAGCCCTGTGTTGGGCTCCCTGCTCAGCAGGGAGTCTGCTTCTCCCTCTCCCTCAGTGCTCTCTTTCTCTCTCACGTAAATAAATAAAATCTTAAAAAATGTTTAAAATTTATTTATTTGGGGCACCTGGGTGGCTCAGTCATTAAGCGTCTGCCTTCGGCTCGGGTCATGATCCCAGGGTCCTGGGATTGAGCCCTGCATCAGGCTCCTGTTCAGCGGGAAGCCTGCTTCTCCCTCTCCCACTCCCCCTGCTTGTGTTCCCTCTCTCGCTGTGTCTCTCTCTGTCAAATAAATAAATAAAATCTTAAAAAAATAAATTTATTTGAGGCAGAGAGAGCGCATGCGTGCATGCGTGAGTGAGGGGACAGAGTGGGGAGGAGAGGGAAAAAATCTCTAGCAGACTCCATGCTGAGCGTGGAGCCCCACTCAGGGCTTGATCCCATGCCCCTGAAATCATGACCTGACCTGAAACCAAGAGTCAGACGATTAACTGACTGAACCACCCAGGCACCCCATGCCCCTCTCTTTCTACCCATTTGATTAAAATTTCCTGACAGTGAAATCTACCTTCAAAGGGAGAATTATTCCAAAAGAGCTACAAGTCCTAAACATGGTTCTCAGAGATGCAGGCATGTTCGGAGCCTTGGGTTGTGTGCAGAATGCCCAAGAGGCTCTTTTGCTAGGGATGCGGTGACCCCAGCTGGGGGTGCAAACCCAGGATCTAGAAGCCAAGACTTGTTATACCTCTTGGACGACTAATTTCTCTCACTGAACCTCACTTTCCTCACCTGGGAAATAAGGGCTGGGTTAGACACTGACCCTGGGAAGTGCCAGACACAGGCCGATGACTATTATTCAAACCTCAGGCACCTTGCGTTGCTATCTCTCCAGCTCATCCCTGCTGTCTCCATGACCTGGCCGAGATGTGTACTTGTTTCCAGAGGTCCCCAGTGTTGGGTGGAGTTGAATCAGGAAGCCAGATGGGTTATTGCTTTCTGTGGATGGGGACTTGGGCACTGAGAGATGATAAGAGGAACCACGTCCTGAGCCTAAGCTTACCATATGCCGGGCCCCCCGCCCTTGGGATGTTTATAGCCTCCCGGTGGGCAGACACTAAGTGCATCATTACTGCTGATTAGCCATATGGTTTCTGTGTGCCAAAGACTTTGAAGAGAAGTGTGGGACACAGGGGGCACAGAATAGGGTGGAACCCTTGTATTTAGTCCCCCAGCACCCCAACTGCTATGGGAGCATTGGTCGCAGAAGATCTGGAGGCACAGAGAGGTTGGGGAATAGGCTTAGGTGACATAGCTAGTGGCTGTCTGAGCCAGGGTCTGAGCTCAAGTCTGGGGACCCACAGAGCTACAGGCACACGAGAAGCGACAGCTCCATCCCGTTTTCACTAAGCCTCGGTTTCCCTGACTGGGTCATAAGAGGGTCTGATTGTGTCTGATCGCTGCGGGGGCCATAAGGGAGGTGGATACCTTGTCCAGAGTATGTTCCCTTCCTGTATCTCTCCTGGGTCGCCTGCAGGCCAGCTGGGCGTCCCAAGGAGCTTCTGGGGTTCCAGGCTGTAGTCGCTGGCACATGCGTCCCTCCTGGAGTGAGCAGCCCGGCTGTGGAAGGCCAACAGCCCATCTCTGCTTGCAGACACATCATTGCTCAGCTGACAGTTGTATATTTCCTGGGACCCAGAGCTCCCCTGGCTCTGACGGAGGCATGTCAAGAATCCTAGGCTCCACATCCTGGCACTCAAAGCTGATGGCTTGCTAACAGTTGCTAACTGTTGGAACTGTCCGATTAAAACTTGGCCTGCAGCCCCTGCCCTTTGACTCCTCCGGCTGTGGTGCAGATGAAGCAGCTGGGCTTGAGTGGGGCAGTCAGTGATTGGGATGGGCAGCGGGGTGAGCTGAGTGGGTCAGCGGGAAACCAGCAGCACTGAGCTCAAAGGGGTTCCAGGCTGTGGAGCTCAGCCATCTCCGTGGTGATGAGACGCTAGCATGGTAGGGCCAGCAGGGGCACCTACTGACCAGAGGGGCACCCTCAGCCCATGAGTTGATCATAGTGTGGTGATGGTGCCCATGGCCACAATGGTGGGGCCCTGGGAGGAGCTCACACGTGGATAGATGAACTCCTGCATAGGCAGTCAGCCACTAGCTTCCCCAGGTCCCCTCTTGCTCCAGGCCAGCAGCTGCCCCAAGTGCCTGCTCTTTTCTGCCCCTCTGGTTCTGGGGAGCCAAGGAGGATGAGCAAGGACAAAGGATGGAGTATGGACGAAGCTGATGGGCATCACCCAGATGCCAGCACTGAGGCCCAGCCATAGACTGGCATGAAGTCCAGATGGTTCTGCGTACACCACCCTCAGGTCTGTCTCCTCTCCCTTGACCCTGTCACTAGCTCAGACCTCGCAGAACCATGAAAAGGTCCCCTAACTGTGAGGGTCGCCCTCTATATCCTGTGCATGCCACAGGGCCATTCTTTCAAAGGCAGTCTTGCAGCATGTGACTTCCCTGTCCCAAAGGTGCAGTGACTAGTCCCGGTCTACACTACTGAACCCAAGTTCCAAGGCCTGGTGGGGAAGACTCTCCCTGCTCTGCCCCCACCCCCGCCCCTGTAGGAACAGCCATGCTCCTGGGGCTGAGATACCACCTCCTCTGACCATGCTGTTGATTCCTCCGGGACACCTTAGCAACAGTTCACCTGATTTAGGAGCAGTTCACACTGCCGCCTCGGCCAGAGAGGACTCTCAGAGGCTAGGGACTGGGTCAAAGCCATCTCTGCCCCCGTACCGGGTCTGGTTCCACAGGCCTGGTGGCTGCTCAGGAAATGTCAGCAGCCTCCTTCTTGGTCAAAAATGGCTCTTTTGCTTTGGAATTTCAATGTGAGAACATGTAGGTCAGTAGTTTTGGCTCATTAAAAGTACTTTGCTGTGTGCAGGAGTGTTCATAGGAACTTTGTTTCTCGTGTTTGAGGATAAGGTTTTTAAAAAAGTAAAATCGGGGCGCCTGGGTGGCTCAGTTGGTTAAGCATCTGCCTTCGGCTCAGGTCATGATCCTGGGGTCCTGGGATGGAGCTCCGTGTCAGGCTCCCTGCTCAGCAGGGAGTCTGTTTCTCCCTCTCCCTCTGTGCTCTCTCTCTCTCGCTTGCTCTCTCTCAAGTAAATAAATAAAATCTTAAAAAAAATCATGACCCTTATGCAAATATAAAATAAACATGTATCAAAGAGTTTACTTAACTTGTTAATTAAATGAGGGAACAGGTAAGATGTTACAATCAGTTCAAAGGAGAATCCAAAGGCCAGACACATTTATAGACCAGAAATACTGAAATAAATTTGCGAATGGAGGCAAAACTGACTTTTCCACTGTGGGGGAGGGTTGTCCTTAGATAAGAACCATTTGCACTGCTATCAGTTTTCTGCAACTTACGGAGTTGTAAAAGAGCTCGAAGACAATAAAAGGCTCAGAGCCCCGACAAAATCAGAACCAGATAACCTAGAAGGGCATGTTCCAAGGACGCATAGCTCGCCATTGGAGAATCCAGGAATCTTTTTGGCATCTTGCAATTCTCCTTCCACTAACAGCTCACAACTGGAGACAACCCAAATGCCCATCAGTAGGAAAATGGGTAAAGTATGGCATGGTAAATTTATGCAATGGAACGCTTATATCATAACCAAAATATTATTAATTTTGCATGCCACAGATGCATGCCACAATACAGATGAATCTTACTGACCTAATGTTGACTGAAAGAAGGCAGAAAGAATACAGGTTTCCCCTGCAATCTGAAAGTAAAATGTTTCTTTTTTTTTTTTTTTGAAAGTAAAATGTTTCTATGAAATCTTTCACACACTGAAATGGCACAAAGAAGCAATTACCATTTATATGAAAAACATTTTTGCATGCTCCCAGACCCCTAAAATAACCTCTTAGGCTTTTCTTCCACCTTAGGACACATCTTGCTAACAGATGCACAAAATAAGCTGAGATAAAGCAGAAATGCTCACACAGTTCAAGCCTGTGGCAGCTTGCTGCTGGGATGCTGAGCGTATTCCCTGTGGTGGGAGTTTCGCCATACCACTCTTGCTGCTCAGTGTGCCCACCTCCTCTGTAACTTCTGGTCGCAAAACAAAGAATGCTATTGTTCCTTTTCACCTTTTTTCATAAAAGCCAAAATCCTCTTTGCATTTCTTTAGGTTAGCAAAAGCAGGTAATGATGTTTGTCTTTTGTAAATGTGAAGTGGCATTATGCAAACTTTCAAAAAGCAGGGGATACCTGGGCGCCTGGGCAGCTCAGTCGGTTAAGCGCCTGCCTTCAGCTCAGGTCATGATCCCAGGGTCCTGGGATAGAGCCCTGCGTCGGGCTCCCTGCTCAACGGAGTTTGCTTCTTTCTTTCTCTCTCCCTCTGCCTCTCCCCTGTTCATGCTTGCACACACACACTCTCTCTCTCTCAAATAAATAGATAATATCTTAAAAAAAATAAAAAGCAGGGGATACCCATAGAAACTTGTAGTAGACTGATTAATGGCTCCCAAAGCTATGAGGTACTAAACCCTGGAACCTGTAAATGTTACCTTATTTGGAAAAAGGGTCTTTGCAGATATGATAAATAAGGATTTATTGGGGTTTATCCTGGATTATCCGGATGGATCCTAAATGCTGTCACAAGTGTCTTCATAGGAAAGGATCAGAGGGAGATTCTCTCTCTCTCTCTCTCTCTCTCTCTCTCACACACACACACACACACACACACACACACACACACACACACACACGAGAAGGCCATAGACAGAGGCACAGATGGGAGTGATGCAGCCATAAGCAAAGGATCACCAAGGAATGCAGGCAGCCAGCAGATGTTAGAAGCAGGCAATGGATTCTCCCCTGGAGAATTTGGAGGAAGCTCAGAGCCACTAATGCCTTAAGGTCTGATTTCTAGCCTCCTTATTTATGAGATAATACATTTCTGTTGTTTTAAGGCACCAAGGTTGTGGTAATCTGTTACAGCAGCTCTAGAAAACCAACACAGTATGATTCCATTTATTGAAAAGCTCAAAATCAGTCCATATTAATCCTGAGTTAGATGTCGGAATGGTGGTTAACTTTGATAAAGATGCAGTGATGAGGAGTGGGTAATGGGAGACTGCTAAAGTTCTTTTATTTAACCTTCACTTTTTGACATTTCATTGAGTTGCACATTTATTTCATGTCCTTTAATATAAAAAGGTATCCACCTGGATGGCTCAGTTAAGCATCTGCCTTTGGCTCAGGTCCTGATCTCAGGGTCCTGGGATGGAGCCCCTGGTCCAGCTCCCTGCTCAGCAGGGTCTCTGCTTCTCTCTCTCCCTTTGACCACCCCCTCCCCACTTGTCCTCTCTCTCTCAAATGAATAAATAAGAAATCTTTTTTAAAAAAGTATGTTTGAACAGCATGTGTGGCTTGTCAGTGTAAGTGCGGGTGATGGCAGGTCCCTGGAACCAGACAGTTTTCTTCTGTTTCTGCCATTTGCTGGCTTGGGAAAGTGACATAACCTCTTTGAGCCTCAATTTTGTCTTTTATACAGTTCTTAGAGGGCTGTTGTGAGGACTTAAGTCACGTTGAGCCCTTTCTGAACTGTAAATGCCCAAACAAAAGCAACATCAATGTCCTTCACATTTACCAGGCATTTCCTGGGTGCTGAGCATAGTGGTAGATCTTCATCATGCATTATCCCATTTGTTTCCCTACAACAACCCATAACAGCACCCATTTTGTAGATTAAAAAAACAGAAACGCAAAGACAGACAGCTAGTAAGTGATGAAACCAGGATGCAAACTCAGGCTGTCTGGTTGTGAGGACCATCACCTTAGTCCTACACTAAGGTTGAATGATTATCTCCAGAGTATTAAAACATTATCTATTCTGGTTTTAAAAAGGAAAATATAGGTCAGCATGTGTAGTAGCCTACCATTTATGTTAAAAAAAAAAAAGCAGAAGAACTTATCTGTTTATTTTGCATATTTGTTTATATTCATAAAGTATCTCTAGAAGGATATCAAGAAACTTAATACAGTTAGTTGCATTTGGGAAGAGGAACTATAGGAATGGATGCCTTCTGAAATAAAATTAAAACAAAAAATTATAAGGAATTATATGAACAACCTCATGCCAATGATTTTGAAAACATCAGTATACATCCAGTTTCCTGCAAAAATATAGCTTAGCAAAGATGATACAGGGAGAAGTAGAAGTTCTGTTTTGGGGTGTCTGGTTGGCTCAGCCAGTAGAGCATGTGACTCCTGATCTCAGGGTAATGAGTTCAAGCCCCATGTTGGGCATAGAGCCTACTCAAAAAAAAAAAACTATCTAAATCTAGAACCATTAAAGAAATGGAATGCTTAGTTTAAAATCTGCATCCTATCCCCTCAAAAGTCTCAAAACAGACAAAACCAAAGAAAAACACCAGGCCTGGATAATTTTATAGGCAACTTCAGCAAACATTGAAAAGAAAAATCCTCTTATAACATAATCTTCCAGATAAAGAAGAAAACAGAAGTCTCCTTAACTCATTGTGATTTGATTATAAATTTAATCCCAAACCAGACATCAACAGTACAAGAAAGTAAAAGGAAAGGCCAAAATCACTTATGGACATATATGCAAAAATGCTAAATAAAATATTAGTGAATAGTCCAGCTTATCAAGTCCAATTTTTCTTTTTTTCTGGGAAATTAAGATGATGTAATAAAAATGTATTAACATAGTTCAAACTATCTAACGAAAAAACCTGTATGACAACTGTGACCTAACAGAACTTCCTTAACCTGATAAAGGATATTTAGCCCCCTGTTTTTGATGGATCGCTTATTTAGTGTCTGTGTTCCCTGCCGCACAGGGAGGGCCAGGAGGGCAGGGCTTGCGTGTTTTTACCACCACTGCCTACCTCGTCGCCCACCACCGTCTTTGGCACACTGTAATACGTGCTGCATGAAAGGTGGACCTTTGGCTGAGGTCAGGTTTTTGGAAAGAGGAAGCTCTACACTCATCACCCCGCCCCGTCGAACACAGCATTCAGGAGCACTCGCCATCCGCAGCTCCAGCGCAAACCCCGACGCGTCCATACAGGCTGCTGGAACCTTTTTTTTGTGGCTGGCCGGGGGACAGGGCGCCTGCGCTACCCAGAGATGGGAGGGACGCGAGCGGAGTGGGCGGGGCGGCAGGCGCCTGCGCGGCGGCGGGATGTAGGGGGGGCCTTGCGGCGCCTGCGCAATCAGTGGCGGCTGTGTGGGGCGGGACAGGGGCGGGCCGAGGGCGGGGGCCGCGAAGGAGGCAGGGCGGGCCGGGCGAACGGCGCCGCGGGGTTGGCTGCTGCCCTGAGGCCGGACTCAACGGATTCGGGCCGCGCCACCGGGCGAGCTCGCCGCCCGGCCCCATCCCGGAGCCAGCGAGCGAGCGAGGCGGCGCCGCGCGGTAAGAGCCAGGGCCAGGTTCCCCCAGTGTGCGCTGGCGGGCCTGTCCATCTTTTCAGCGCCGCCCGCGCGGCCAGGCCCAGGCGGCCCCGCAGACCCCAGCGGGCCCGCGCTTGCGCCGTCCCCCGCCGGCCCCCCCCCCCAGCCCGTCCCGCGCCTGCGCCGTCCCCCTCCGCCGACCCCTGGGTCTGCCGGCCGCTCCTGGCTGGCGTTACGGCCCAGGTGGTTGTGGGCCCCTCGCCTGGTGGTCCTTTTTAGCCAAGGGGCTGAGCGTGACCCTCGCGCTTTGCTTTCCCCGCGCTCCAGAAGAGGCTGGGGCCGGCGCCCCATAGCCCTGGCCCCTTGGTCCCCTTCCCCTGGCGGAGACATCGCTGCCCGGGGCTCCAAGGACGCGGCTCGCGGAGCAGGGCCGCGGGCGGGGGACCCCGGGCCTCCTGCGGGCTCTGCTTCCGCCGGGGCACGCGCCCCCACCTTCGCCCGGCGCAGAAGGGAGGTCATCATTAAGGGAGCGGAATGTCGTTTTTTTCTTGAGACCTGGTTAATTGCATCAGGTTGGCTATGAATGTGTTTTGTTGAGGGAATTTTGCATTCCCCTCAATCTGGTAATTGTGTGGCATAAGTGGTTATATTTGAAGACGACATAGTTCTTTGTTGGGCACCTCTCCTGGAGATGACTAGAAAATAAATTAGTTTCCACGTAGTTTCAACCTATTTACAAGACCAAGTAAGGATTCCTGTGATCATTCAAATGTAGAGAGCTTTGATTTGTTGATGCCCTTGATAATTTGCCGGCAAGTACGGGAGGGTCCAGGAGAAATTCCCATAAATTCGCTGCCCTGTATTGATTACAGGGACAAATGTGTTGTAAAAAGAGCATCTGAAGCCATTGATAATGTTTTCTAAGTTTGTTGCAACAGATTCAGGAAACTAAAAAATGTTGTAGAGCCCAACAGCGTTTGCTGTCAGTCAGGAGGATGTATCTTGAGATGAAATCAGAGCTTTGTAGACACCAGCAGACATCAGCATAACACGTGTAGGTTTTGAAATAGTCAAATCAATACCGACAGGTATATCTGTAAGGAGAAGTAGGGTATTGATTTGGGGAAAATCTTTTTCGGTAAAGAAATAGCTAACTCATCCAGTTATTTTTTTTTTCCTCTTTAAAAATGTCTTCTTTCCCTCTATGATTTACTCTACACCAAGCAGAGTCTTTAAAGACTCAGCAACTTTAGGTAGCTGAGAATGTTTCTTAATAGCCTGCGTATACTCTAGGTATGTAGGGATTTTCTTGACATTCATTTTCAGTAAGAAAGTGAATATTGTGCCATAGAAAAGCTTTAAACTTGAATTTTTAGTGTGTGTATCTACATTGTGTTGTCTTGAGATGGGATGTCTGTGAAGCAGAGGTTCTCTTTATAACCGATTTGACACAGTACATCTTCAATTTCACATGACTCAGCTGATAGTATTGCTTCTGTTCGAAATTACTACCAGGGTTGGGTTTTCATAATACATAAAACTTGCCATGTAACCATATACATATTTATTTTTAATTTTTAAAGATGTATTTATTTGAGAGCTCACATGGGTGTGTGCGCGTGCCCACGAGTGGGGGGAGGGGCAGAGGGGGACGATCTCAAGCCGACTCTGCACTGAGCATGGAGTGGGCCTCCATCCCAGGACCCTGAGATCACGACCCCAGCCAGAATCAAGAGTGCGATGCCCAACCGACTGAACCCCCCAGGTTCCTCAAACCACATGGTGCCCATAAATCACATGGCTAACTTGTACTTAAATTACTCAGACTGTCCAGCTTGGTAGAGGACTGGTGACAGGGTATCAGCAGGCTAGAGTTACTCTCTTGGTTTTATGGCTTTGGGCAAATCGGTTTTCCTTTCTGGACCTTTCTTTCCCTATCTGTAAAGTGTGGGGGGTGAGGGAGGAGGGAAGAGATGGAAACAAGCTCCGGTTGCCACTTTTAACACTTAATGAATCCTCGTCTACAGAGTCCTCCTCCGTTCATAGTAGAACTGGGTCTTCTCATCAGTTTCATGACATTGTTTGTGGTCCCTCCGCAAAGACAGGGAGTGAGGCCGTCATAAAACTGGTGAGAACAAATCTGGGAGACTCTTGGTCAGACCCCTGACAGGGAGTGTTGAATGGGCCTCAGTGTACACAGAAAAACAAGGACAATGTGAGGGAGTTTTTCATTAAACTAAATTTATTCAATGAAAGGACTGCCCTTTGTAAAAAAAAAAAAAAGATATGTCATTTTCTTGGTGTTGAAATTAAGAATCTTTTTTGAAATGATGTTGATAGTAAATGGTGGTATATGGTGATTGTAAACGGCAAATACAAGGTTGGTCATCTTACCACAATAAGATATTTTTAGAAATAAAGAGAGCCTAAAATCTTTGTTTTGCTCTTGTCGTTAGGGAGTTTAGGAAAAAGTTCCTGGGGCTTTTGGTGCTAAGAAGACAAAAATACAGATTTTTTTTTTTTAAAGATTTTATTTATTTATTTGACATAGACACAGGGAGAGAGGAAACACAAGCAGGGGGAGTGAGAGAGGGAGAAGCAGGCTTCCCGCTGAGCAGGGAGCCCGATGCGGGGCGATCCCAGGACCCTGGGACCATGACCTGAGCCGAAGGCAGACGCTTAATGACTGAGTCACCCAGACACCCCTCGATTATTTTTTAAGAGTAAATATGAGTTGACTTTGTGGCCATCTGTCCAAATCCACAGGCAAGTGGGAAAATTGGTTAAATTTGCTTGGTTTTAAAGATGTTACTATTTGGATTATTCTTTCCTACTGGATATAAAATGTCAGGATATTTTTTTGTGTGTGCTTGTGCCAACAAAATAAGCCTAGGCAGGGAAATTCCTCCTGGTGGTTGGAATTGTTATTGGTGAATAGACTAGCTGCTGAGGTAAAGAACCCCCATGGGGTTTCTCTCTCAGCTCAGAAATCTTTTAGTATTGTGGCCTCAGTCTTTTGCTGTGCAACAACATGACCATCGAGAAATTAGGCTTACAGACTGTATTTCAGATATGCCGAGGGGAAGAAGTGGCAATGGTTTGTTCCAAAGTGAATGTAGCAGGTGATCTTTGTGTCTGTGAAGTCTTTAAAATTCATCCTAGTCTGCTGTTAATAACATAAGATTTAAAGTTATTGTAAATCTTTTTTTTTAAAAGATTTTATTTATTTATTTGGCAGAGAGATACAGAGAACAAGTAGGCAGAGAGGCAGGCAGAGGAAGAGGGAGAAGCAGGCTCTCTGCTGAGCAGGGAGCCCGTTGTGGGGCTCGATCCCGGGACCCTGGGATTATGACCTGAGCCGAAGGCAGCCGCCTAACCGACTGAGCCACCCAGGCGCCCCGTAAATCTTTTTTTTTTTTTTTTTGTACTCACAAAACTATAATATATCAAAATGTATCAAACACATTTTAAGTGTCTTGAGTTAAAATGAATAATGCAGTCTAAATCTTTGTAATACTAATTTCTGTACGTAGAGGACTGACTGATCTCAGTTACCTCTAAGTTCTCAATTTTCAAAGAATAATTGGGTAACTCCCAAAAGGAAATTTGTCCACTAGAAAAGAGTGCAGATCTGTTAACAGTGTTTTTCCCACATCGTTAGTGTAGTTCTTTTCTGCTTAAATCCAGAGGTTTGCTCCTGCCTCTGTCTTTCCAAAATATATCTGTTGATAGTCACCCCACATCCCCACCACCAGTTTTTTTTTTTTTAAAGGATTTTATTTATTCATTTGAGACACAGAGATACAGAGAGAGAGAAGAGAAAGCACGAGCAGGGAGAGAGGCAGAGGGAGAGGGAGAAGCAGGCTCCTTGCTGAGCCGGGAGCCCGATGTGGGGCTCGATCCCAGGACCCTGGGATCATGACCTGAGCCGAAGGCAGACGCTCAACCATCTGAGCCACTCAGGCGCCCCCCCCACCACCAATTTTAAGTCCCTCAGTGGCTCCCACTGTCTTCATAATCAGATTGACTAATCCTTATCTTGGTATCCAGGGTGCTTCATCACTGGGCTCTGGCCTCCATTCTCATCCCCCCACCCCCCTTTTTTGGTGCTTCACTGAGTTTTGCTGAACCCCTCTTGGTCCTTTAACTCTCTCCAGTCTCCATGTCTCCTTCTGCTGGAATGTTCTTCCCTCACTTCATCCCATTATCACCTTCATACTCAGCTTAGATATTACCTTGCCTTGAAGGCATCCCTTGACCTATCTCCTGCATACTTGTCCAGCTCCTTGTCTAGTGAGGATTTGGTGCCCTGTGTTTTGTCTGTTCCCTCCATCAGCCAATGACGTCACAGTGCGTAACAGAGTGTGTGGTTTGACCAAAGGTTGTTAATCTGTTGGGTGCATCATGTGCTGGGCATGTCAGCACCACCAAGGAAGTAGAAGTCACTTTAAGTCCTTGCCCATAATAAGAGTTTACTCCAGGTGTGCTTGACCTCTCCAGCTGTGAGACACCTCCCAGTTGTACACACCAATTTGCAAACTCAAATCTTATTTCTTGAAGGAGGGACTGTCTCTCATACGCGTTTTATAAACCAGAAACCAGGTGGGCATTATCTTTGTTCCAAGCTCTGGAAGGAATATGCATTTGTTCTGTATTGCTTCCCTCTTTCCCCTTGGATACCTTCCACCTTCGGTTTTTTGTTTTTGTTTTAATTTGATGTGTTTGGACAGTAAAAGTAATATCTTTGTTAAGAAACAAAGATATTAAATTGCAAGTTTGTCTATTGTGCATACAGCCTAGGGAAAACAAATGATAAAGGGCAGGATACCCTTAGAGGTAGCTGAGATCAGTCAGTCCTCTAAGTACAGAAATTAGTAGCATTAAGAGCATTTGACTCTTGATCTCGGGGTTGTGAGTTTGAGCCCCATGTTGGGTGTAGAGATTACTTAAAAATAAAATCTTTTTCTTTTTTTAAAGACTTGTTTATTTTCGAGAGGAGCTCTTGTGTGCACTTGTAGGCGTGTGAGCGGGTTGAGGGCCAGAGGGAGAGAATTCTCAAGCAGACCCCCACTGAACATGGATTCCCTGCTCCGGGCTCGATCCCACCACCCGTGAGATCATAACCCGAGCCAAAACCAAGAGTTGGGTGGATGCTTAACCAACTTAGTCACCCAGGTGCCCCAAAAATAAAATGTTAAGGAAAAAAAATGGTAAAGGGGAAAGATAATTTGTCTCTCTTTTTTTAAAGATTTTATTTATTTATTTGAGAGAGAGAGAGAGAGAAACAGCACGAGAGGGGAAAGGGTCAGAGGGAGAAGCAGGCTCCCCGCTGAGCGGGGAACCTGATGTGGGACTCGATCCTAGGACTCCGGGATCATGACCTGAGCCGAAGGCAGTCGCTTAACCAACTGAGCCACCCAGGCGCCCAAGATAGTTTGTCTCTTATAAAAAGGCCCCTTATTATACTTCTTTTCTAAAGAACTGAGGTTGTACAAAGAAAAATAAAAAAGACCCTGGCTAAGGGCGCCTGAGTGGCTCAGTCAGTTAAGCATCTGCCTTCGGCTCAGGTCACCTGGGATCGAGTCCCACATTGGGCCCGCTACTCAGCGGGGTGTCTGCCTCTCCCTCTCCTTCTGCCTGCTTCTCCCTCTGCTTGTGCTCGCTCTCTCTTAAATAAATAAATAAAATCTTCAAAAAAAAAAAAAAGACCTGGTTAAGCTTAGGAAAGAGGCATGCAGAAAACCTGGCAGCACTGTTAAGATTTGTGAAGAAATACCGGTTAAAAATTAAAGTTGTCCATTTCTTCCTTTCTCCCTTCTCATTCTTGGGAAAAATCCCAAGTCAGTCATTTTCCAGTTGCACCTTTTCTACTGAGAATTCCCGAGGCAGTCCGTTGGGGCTGCTTTTTTTCCAGGACAGTCACAGTTGGACACTTTGTCCCAAGAGATGCCCCTTTTCTCCTACATAGGAGACAGCCAGTGTCCTGAGTCCCACTCCCTCTTTCCCTGGAAGCTTCTTGTTGTGGTTTGGTTTTATCCTACCAGGCTCAAGGATTCTTGAGCAGGACCTATTGGATTTTCTTCTTGCACACTTCTTTTTTTAAACTTTAGTGGGTTTGAGCCAGTCTTAAATCTTCTCTCCCATGTTTGTTCTTGTTCTCTCTCTCTGGCACTGAGTTTTCTGCAGACTCCATTGAATCCTTACAGTTAACTAGGTCTGCTGTGTCTCCCCCGTTACCAGTTACCTACAGCTTTTCAACCCTAGCTCCCTCCTTTTTATTCTCCATGCTCAGCTCATTGCAGGCTTATTCAGCCTTGCCCAGTCCCCCCCATGCAAGGCCTCCAGCCTTGCATTTTTTTAGTCTTTTTTTTTTTTTCTCCTCCTTGCCTTAAGCCTTGGCCCCCTCCTCCCTTCCATACTCCATTCTTCATCATTCTTTATCATTCATGTATTCATTTGAATACAAGAATACCTGAGTGCCTGTATTCAGTTGAATACGTGACTGATGTATTCATGTATTCGATCACGTATTCATTTGCAAACATGTATGTTTTAAAAAAAATAATAGGCTTATTGAGATATAATTTATATACCATAAAGTTCAACCTTTTTGAAGTGTACACTTGAGTGGTTTTTTTTTTTTTTTAAAGATTTTATTTATTTGAGAGAGAGAGAATGAGAGAGAGAGAGCATGAGAGGGAAGAGGGTCAGAGGGAGAAGCAGACTCCCTGCTGAGCAGGGAGCCCGATGTGGGACTCGATCCCGGGACTCCAGGATCATGACCCGAGCCGAAGGCAGTCGCTTAACCAACTGAGCCACCCAGGCGCCCCACTTCAGTGGTTTTAAGTATATCCGTGAAGTTGTGCATTGATCACCACTCTCTAATTCCAGAACATTTTCATCACCTTACAAAGAAGCCTTGTTCTGATTAATAGTCACTCCCCATTCTCCACTCCCTCCAGCCCCTGGAAATCCCTAATCTACTTCTGTCTCTGTAAATTTGCCTGTTCTGGGGATTTCATAGAAATGGAATCATACAGTTGTGCTCATTCAAATGAATGAAGACATGCCTTCTTTAATTTAACATGATCTTTTTAAGGATTGTCCATTGCAGCATTTATTAGTAGTTCATTCCTTTTATGGCCAAATAGTAGTTTATACTTTGTTGATGGACATTTGGGGTTTTTCCACTTTTGCTGAATATGAATAATGCTGCTGTGAACATTCATGTACAGGTTTCTTTGTGGATGAATATTTTCAGTTCTGTTGGGTGTGTACCTCAGAGTGGAATTACCGGGTCATATGGTAGCTGTGCTAAACTTTGAGGAACCACCAAACTGTTTCCCAAAGTTGCATCATTTTACATTCCCACTAGCAGTGTATGAGGTTTTCAGATTCTCCACCTCCTCATCGATGTAAGGTTTTCGGAGTATACTTTAAAAAAAATGGGGGGTGGGTGCGCCTGGGTGGCTCAGTCATTAAGCGTCTGCCTTCGGCTCAGGTCATGGTCCCAGAGTCCTGGGATCGAGCCCCACATCAGGCTCCCTGCTCGGTGGGAAGCGTGCTTTTCCCTCTCCCACTCCCCCTGCTTGTGTTCCCTCTCTCGCTGTGTCTCTCTCTGTCAAATAAATAAATAAACTTTTTAAAAAATAATAAAAAATTTAAAAAGGGATTTTTTTTGATACTTCTTGTTTTCTTCACTTAATACTTCCATTAAATTCCATTAAATTAGCTGGCATCACTGACTCATTGTGATTAATGGCTTCATAGTGGTATTCCGTAGGAAAAATACACCATTTAGTCATTCAATTCAGCAGATAGCTACTTACTTACTTACTTAGTTTAATGTAGTTTTCTTAAGTAAACCCTGTGCCTAACGTGGGACTCTTAACTCACAACCCCCAAGATCAAGAATCATAAGCTTTACTGACTGAGCCAGCCAGGTGCCCCATCAAGTCAGCAGATATTTATTATGTGGCTCTTAAGTGCCAGGCATGGTTCTAGGCTCTGGGCAACAGCACTGAACAAAACAAAATCTTCTGCATTCGTAGAATTTACTTTCTGGTAGGGGAGTTGGTGAGAAGTCAGGAAATAATATAGATAGGGTTTTACCAGTGCAGTTTGAGTCTGTGGCAGCTTTCTGAGTAGTGTATATGAAGTACTAAAGGCTAGAGATTACTCTAGATGTTACAAGCTACTGTAAGTCTGTATTAGTATTAATCACTTGCAGGTGAAAGTAGAAACATTTTCATAAAGAAAAAAATAGAAAACAACCAGCTGGTAAGTGTGGATATGGAGTTTTTCTGGGGATAAACTGATGAACCTGAAAGGTCTTGGTAGCAAAGTTTGCTTTTGTTTTTTTTATTTATTTTTTTAAAGTTGGTTCCCAACACGGGGCTTGAACTCACGACCCTGAGATGAAGACCTGAGCTGAGATCAAGAGTCAGAAGCTTAACTTACTGAGCCACCCAGGCACCCCGAAGTTTGCATATTTATAAATTGTATCCAAGCCCTCTTATTCTAGTGATCAGTTAATAGACACCCTTGACCAAAAGCCAGCTAAGGTGTGTTAGTAGTTTTTGATGGATGCAGCCCAGAGTACTTTTAGGTGACATGGCATAACTTCCAGGCCCATACAGAAATCTTTCTTTCTTTCTGAACTTTTATGTATTTATTATATTGCCCTGTGAATTAAGGAGGTTATTCCTACAGTAAGGCCTACTCTAAATGACTCATGCTGATGCTTAGGGAAAATAATCTGGGTCTTTTAGAGTGGTTAGGCCTAGAGGGAAAAATAATGTCCATCCCCACAAGGGCAGATTTGTATTGATAAGCAGCCTGGTTGGGCCTGCACTAACCTCCCTTAGTTGGCTGTAGAAGTAATGCAGTTAAAATAAACATTTCTGTTTTGATTTTGTTCTTTTATATTGGACTTGGAAATGAAGTTAGAAATGCACCCTTTAGACATATACTCAACCTTCCTGTTACCTATCCACTTCAAAGGCTTGCTTGGCCAGACCCAGCTCGACCATGATGGAATGCAAATCATTTATAAATAACCAGAATTTCATTGTAATGAATAAAGTGTTTTGCAAAAAAAAAAGTTTTTTCACATTTCAGTTACTAGTGTTCCTTGTTTTTTCTTTTCTTTTTTTTTTAAGATTTTATTTATTTGACAGAGACACAGCGACAGAGGGAACACAAGCAGGGGGAGTGGGAGAGGGAGAAGCAGGCCTCCCGCTGAGCGGGGAGCCCGATGCAGGGCTCGATCCCAGGACCCCAGGATCATGACCCTCATGAGCCGAAGGCAGATGCTTAACGACTGAGCCACCCAGGCGCCCTGTGTTCCTTGTTTAAAAAAAAAAAAAAAGAAAAAAAAAGTAACCTGGAAGTTTATGTTAAAGTTGTATTTCTGAAGGTCTAGTGTAGAATATAAATGTCAGTCAGGAAGCTGTCTAGCTGTACTGGGATTTTTAATCACTTCCTCTCCTGCCTTTTGCTTACTCCCTCTGCCATCACACATGTGCTTAGTTGGGTTGGGTTCCAGAATTTTATTTATAAAACTAATATATGAGCTTTATGAAGTCTGTGTTAATAGTCCTGTGGAATCTAATGAGCATCTGTAACAGCGGAGCTGAAAAAGCACATTTCATGTGTACCTTTCATTAAATATGGTCCTCTCACAACACATCTTGAGGTAGTTAGCACGACTATTATTTTCCTTATTTTTCTAAATGAGGAAATGAGGTTAAGAGTACAGAGTTAACCAGTGGCCAAGCTTGGATTTGAGCCTTGGTTTCTGACTAAAAGTCTTATGTCCTTTTCACTGTAATATGCTGCCTTTCAACTAGAATGCATTTGTCATAAGGTTGAAGGAACTACAGTGCTATTTAGCCGGGAGAATGGAAGACTTTGGTGGGCATTGTTTCTCTTGTAATTGAAATAGTTGAAGGAATTTGTTTTGTGTTGCTTTGGCAGGTATTCTGGTAAGTGGCAGTTCCAATTGCACTGACATTTGGCTGCATAAACTGCCCAAGAATTGAAGGAGCTGCCCTTTTCAAGTTACTACCTAGTAACAGAGGCTGTGGGGTGTCAAGGGATGATGGGTAGAGGATTAAACTTGATGCCTGACCTGTTTTACCAAAGCCCTCTCTCCTCTTGCTCCCCTTCTTTGCATCCTCCCTCTACATCCTTTGAGCTCTTAGCTGGGCCTCCTCTCTTCTCTTTCTTGCCTTTTTCCTTAAGCTACTCAGAGGCAAGTTTTAAATGTGAGATGGTCTCTAGATAAAATTTAATGATAATTCTGTTTGGTTCATTTTTCTCACATTTGGAATATATCCTCATTCCTTCCGTATTATTTTATTTTACTTTATTTCTTTTAAAAAAGATTTTATTTTCCATGAGAAGACGATGGACTCTGAAAAACAAACTGAGGGTTCTAGAGGGGAGGGGGGTGGGGGATGGGTTAGCCTGGTGATGGGTATTAAAGAGGGCATGTTCTGCGTGGAGCACTGGGGGTTGTGCACAAACAATGAAGCATGGAACACTACATCAAAAACTAATGATGATTAGTATGGTGATTAACATAACAATAAAAAATTTAAAGAAAAAATATAGTAAGCCCCCCCCAAAAGAAACATAAAAAAAAAAAAAGATTCTATTTTGGGGGCACCTGGGTGGCTCAGTTGGTTAAGCATCCCACTCGTGATTTTGGCTTAGGTCATGATCTCAGTGTCATGAAATCAAGCCCTCCATCAGGCTCTGTGCTCAGCTTCTTTCCCTCTCTTCACCCTCCCCCAGTTTGCGCATGTGGGTGCACTCTCTCTCAAATTAAAAAAAAAATTAAATCTTAAAAAGGAAACTTTTCTATTTTTTTAGAAAAAAAGATTCTATTTTTAAGTAATCTCTACACCCAACATGGGGCTTGAACCCACAAACCCCAAGGTCAAGAGTCACATGCTCCACCGACTAAGCCAGCCAGGCATCCCTTCTTCCACATTATTTTAAATAAGTGACAGTAAAGTGTGAATTTGGAATTTATAATTTTTTCTTTTTTTTCTTTTTTTTTTTTTTTTTTTGATTTTTTTTTTTTTTTATTTGAGAGAGAGAGAATGAGAGATAGAGA
>NW_027397498.1:0-6388 GCF_003265705.2 Callorhinus ursinus | reverse complement strand
TTTTTTTTTTTTTTAAAGATTTTATTTATTTATTTGAGAGAGAGAGAATGAGAGATAGAGAGCACGAGAGGGAAGAGGGTCAGAGGGAGAAGCAGACTCCCTGCCGAGCAGGGAGCCCGATGTGGGACTCGATCCCGGACTCCAGGATCATGACCTGAGCCGAAGGCAGTTGCTTAACCAACTGAGCCACCCAGGCGCCCTATAATTTTTTCTAATACTATTCCTAGAGGGATTTTTTTTTTTTAAACTGGAAATGAAAATTGAAGACTCTATACCGGGATGGTAGGCTAAGGAGAGGTTTTTTATGTAAGTATGAGATTCTGTAATGAAAGGCTAATTCAGTATTTACTTTTTCACCCAAGGTTTATATCCTTAGAGATAAGCACCCAAGGTTCTTACTCTCTTTTGTTCCCAGTTGCATGTGATTGTGCAAAATTTTGTGTAGAGAAAGCTGCATAGGTGCTGTGTCTGGCCAAAGGAGTTATACACTACAAATGGGCAGAGAGGGTGGTAAGCAGTGGTAGGTTCTGTGTTGACGTGAGTGACTTCTGAGAAAGGGTCATTAGAATTCTCAGTCACTGCACATCTTTGAAAGTGGTTTCGGAGGTTAGAGAGGTGAAGAAGAAAAAGACCTGTTACCTCTCAGACAGCTGATGAATTTTTCCAAAGCAGTTACTGGTTTGTCTTTGTCTACGAACTTTTTTTAATTTTTTTTTTAAAGATTAAAAAAAAATTATTTTTTTGACAGAGAGAGACAGTGAGAATGGGAACGCAACCAGGGGGAGTGTGAGAGGGAGAAGCAGGCTTCCCACGGAGCAGGGAGCCCGATGCAGGGCTCGATCCCAGGACTCTGGGATCGTGACCTGAGCCGAAGGCAGACGCTCAATGACTGAGCCACCCAGGTGCCCCTTGTCTACAAAATTAAAAAAAAATTTGTCAGAAGCCTGGACTTTAGGTATTTGTTCAGTGATTAAGTCTCTGTGTCTTGCTGTGTCAGAAGCTTCGCAGATTTCAGATGGTGAGGGTAGCTGAACTGAAAAAGAAGTTGCTTCAGGAGACAAGCGAGTAAGTCAGCTAGGAGAATTTTTCCCACAGAAGTACCATACAATGCTTTTTAAAATAACTGGACGTATCCCCCTGGTGTCTGGAGCCTTTAGAGATGAACCATTGTGAATATCTGATATCTGTTAAAAAATAAACAAAAAAACAATCTACAGAGTTGAAAGTCTCTCTCTCTCTCTCTTTTTTTTTTTTTTTAAAGATTTTTATTTATTTGACAGAGACATAGCGAGTGAGAGAGAACACAAGCAGAGGGAGTGGGAGAGGGAGAAGCAGGCTTCCCACGGAGCAGGGAGCCCAATGCGGGGCTCCATCCCAGGACCCTGGGATCATGACCTGAGCCGAAGGCAGACGCTCAACGAGTGAGCCACCCAGGCGCCCCTCTCTCTCTCTCTCTCTCTTTTTTTAAGATTTTATTTATTTAACAGAGAGAGAGAGTACAAGCAGGGGGAGTGGGAGGGGGAGAAGCAGGCTTCCCGCTGATCAGGAAGCCCGATGTGGGGCTCGATCCCAGGACCCTGAGATCAGGACCCGAGCTGAAGGCAGACGTTCAACAAGTGAGCCACCCAGGTGCCCTGAAAGTCTCTCTTCTTTGACTTGTTTCCAGAGCCCTGTATTAGAATTTGAAGACTCTCATTTTCTAAGTTGGGGATAAGATGCAGTGACGTTTGTACAGGACTCTATTATTCTTAATATCTGCTACTAGTAACCTTTTGCTGAAATTCAGAGTTTGCTAACATCATGTAGTAGTGTTGCGAAATTTTACTTTTTAAAAAAATTGGGATGAAACCTCAGAAAGAAACATATTTTACATGTTCTGTTTTCTTTTTGAAGATTTTATTTATTTGAGAGAGAATGCGCACAAGATTGGGGGGGGCACAGAGGGAGAGGGAGAAGCAGACTTCCTGCTGAGCAGGGAGCCCGACACGGGGCTTGATCCCAGGACCCCGGGATCCCGACCTGAGCCAAAGGCAGACACTTAACTGACTGAGCCACCTAGGAGCCCCTCTGTTTTCTTATCTGATTGGTTATGTTAACGTTGAAATTCTGACGTGTGAATGAGCTTTAATGCTTGAACTTACAATACATTACCCATGCAGTGAAGAAAAACAGTATCCTAAATTGGCAACAGCAAAATCAGTGTATTTGAGTTATATGGTGTATCTCAGCATTTTAACAAGGAAGTGTGGACCGTGACATTTTGAACTAAGAAGGAAGTGCTTTCCCGCTCTTTTTCGCTTTTTCCCTTCTACATCCTTATCCTACCACTGAGTGAAAAGAAGTTCTGCACTGTTACAGGATGTCTTATAACAGCAGTGAACTGTGTAATAGGTGGTTCACTGGTCTGTCTAGAGAGAGTTTACTAGGATTTACTCATGACACACATGTCCTTTTCAGCAGTGGTTCAGGCTGTTTACCTCATAACTTTGATTTTTGCCTGTTTTTCGGGTGTTTGGTTCTATCCTCTGTATAGTTATTAAAGGATATCTTTAAGGTACTTACCCTGCCTTGTCTCATAAATGGGCATTTGCATCCTCAGTGAGGCCTTGGGGAGCAGTCTGTATACAACTGCCATCTGAGGTTGTGTTGGTAAGTGCTGGAAGAATTACACTCTTAAGAGCTGGGGGGCCTCATGAAGAAGGGGAGACCACGTGTGAGTGTTGGTATTGGTGCCCTAGGGTCTCTGAGCTAGGCCCCGAGGGCACTTGAGCTGTGCTTGTCCTTTGAGATTGGCTTTGAAAGGGGAGAGGCGTTTTCAGTGAATGGATTTTGGAGTTGGGGGGAAGAACACACCAGTTGGTGGGAGCTGCGCGAACCAGTGCCGTTTCGTGAAAGAGAAACAGACCTGCTGCTCTAACTTAGGCTGTTCGGAGAGGAGTCCCAGAGAGTGGTTTTGGAATTGTAGGTCAGGCTGTTTTGGGGAGGACTGAAGTTAAGCCAGGGGATTCGGACTTTTAATATTCATGCTGAGTATAACACAAGCCTTCTACCCATCTTTCTTGCCATGGTTCCCTTTGTATATTATTTCTTGTCTTCTTTTGCTCCCTTACCTACAGATGCCTTTTATTTTCTGCCTCCCAGAGCGGCTGCGCGCCAGGCCTGAGGTTGCCAGAGAAAGTACGGGTGCCCGATTACATTTGAATTTGAGATAAACAGCAATTTTTTTTTTTTAGTCTAATTGTGCACCAAACGTTGCCTAGACAAAACGGCGTGAGGTGAGTGCTGTGGTGGAAGTACCAAATGTCATTTGAGCTGAATCTTGACGCGACATGTGAGCTGCTGTTTCTCAGGCAAGAAGACAGTAAGGGGCTCTTAGGGATAGGGAGCGGTAGCAGTAGAAGTGTGGGTATTTGAAAGAGCGTGGCTTTGTGTGTAAAATGGGGAACCAGGCGGGAAAGGTGGGTGGGAGCTGGGGTCTGGAGGGATGTGTGTTGGTCACTGGGGCGTTTGGTCTGAGACGGGCAGTGGGGTGTTACCCGACGGGAGTGGCAGGGTGGGCTTTGTGCTTCCGGGTGGAGAAACAGGTGTGGGGCGGGAGCATTGCAGGCGGGGACAACGTCAGGAGGCTGTGGTGCTTGTCAGGCTGTATGTTTCCCCTGACACAGAAAGAGGCCGGAGCAGGGCTGGCAGGGCTGGCAAGGCTGGAGAGGCGGGAATGCTGTAAGCCATACCTGCTGTGGGTTGCCAAGACACGTCCCTCCATGGTTAAATGTCTCTGAACATAGAGCACACCGGAAGGCCGTCTGTAGTCTCACTATACAGGCCACCCCTTGAGGTAAAGACAGTCCAGGGAGTTACCCAGTTGTGGTGGAGTGGTGTGGGCTTTGGAGTCACACCTGCTCAGATCCCTGCTGTCACATTTGCCCGCTGTGAAGGCTCAGGTTATCCTTTTTACAGTGGACTTCATAATCATACCCATCTCCTTAGATGAAGGAGATTGAATGAAACGATGTGTGTGAAATTTCCAGCCTAGCGCTTGGCATGTAGTTGGCCCACAGGTTTTACTTTTCCTTCTTGACCTCTTGCCAGCGAGGTTTCAGAGGGGATGGGAGAATGGTGGAGTTTGTCCATGAGGTTGTCAAGTTTCTGCCAGGCAGCAAGGGGACTGCAGAAGGAGGTGCAGGCAAGCGGTGAGGCCCTGTGGCTCCTTCTCACATTTCATTCAGGGAGATCAGAGAGAGCCCTTCTTTGAGCTATCTGTCCTTTCCTAGGAAATGTGGATGGAAACCCAGGGGAGTAATAGGCCTGTGGCAAAGACATTCCTTTCCTGTCAGCCAATTCTGTTGAGTTGGCTTTTTCAGCTCAACAGAATGTCTGTGCAGATACGGCCCTGTGTATGGTAAGGCACAGAAAGATGGAGATCTTCCCTTCTTCCCAGGCTTAAACCAACCTCTGTACACCAAGGTTTCTAAGTCTTGGCACTATTGATATTTTGAGTCATACAGTTCTTTGTTGAAATGGGCTGTTCTGTGCATTGTAGGATGTTTCGACCATCCCTGGCCTCTACACACTTGACATCAGTAGCACCCCATCGTGATAACCAGAAATGTCTACAAACAGTGCACATGGTCCCCGAGGGGGCAAAATTGCCCACTGTTGAGACCACGATCTTATACTCAGACATAAGGAAAAAGGACTCCTCAGTATTTTTCTTATTAATTTTCCTTTTATCTAACCAGTGAAATGCTTTTTGAAAAAGATTTCATTTTTATTAAACTGAATTCAAATTCGAATCTTTTTTTTTAAGAAGGAAGTGCAGGGGAGGGGCAGAGGGAGAGGAGGGGGAGAGAGAGCATCTTAAGTAGTTCCCACACCCAGCATGGAGCTGGATGCAGGGCTCAGTCTTATAACCCTGAGATCATGACCTGAGCCGAAATCAGGAGTTGACTGCTTAACTGACTGAGTCACCCAGGCGCCCCATCTAATCTGTTTTAACTTGTTTAGTTTTTTTTTTATTTTTTTAAAGATTTTGTTTATTTATTAGAGAGAGAGCAAGAGCAGGAACACAAGCAGGGGGAGTGGGAGAGGGAGAAGCAGGCCTCGCGCCGAGCAGGGAGCCTGATGTGGGGCTCGATCCTAGGACCCTGGGATCATGACCTGAGCCGAAGGCAGACGCTTAAAAACCGAGCCACTCAGGCGCCCCTTAACTTGTCTTTCTAAAAAGACTTCCTTTATGCTCTTGACAAAACAATTCGCTAAAGTTCTGTTTTTTTTAGTTGAACATTTAGGAACTTTTAAATTTTTTTTAAATGAGTTTTTCAGTGTAATTTATATATAACAGAATGCTTCCATTTTAAGTGTACAGTGTAATGGGGTTTGAAAATGTATACGGCCATATAAGCAGCACCTCAGTCCAGATACAGAGTATTTCATAACCCCCAAAAGTTCTCTTATATCTTGTTCGGTTAATTTCCCCTTCTTCCACCCCCAGGCAACCACTGATCGGCTCTCTGTCACTGTATAAAAGTTTGCATTTTGTAGAATTTCATATAAATGGAATGTATCAGGCTTCTTTTTTTCTTTCTAAAGATTTATTTATTACTTGAGAGAGAGCAAGGGAGAGGGGCAGAGGGAGAGGGAGAGAGAATCTCCAGCAGACTCCCTGCTGAGGGGGGAGCCCAGCTTGATCTCATGATCCTGAGATTACAACCTGAGCCGAAATCAAGAGTCATCCTTAATGGATTGAGCCACCCAGGCACCCCTCTGGCTTCTTTCATTTAATATAATGCTTTTGAGTTTCATCCATGCTGTTCCATGTTATCAGTGGATTCTTCCTTTTACTTGCTGGGTTTTATTTCATTAAATAGCTATACCACAGTTTGTTTATCCGTTCCCTTGTTGATGGGCATTTGGGTTGTTTCTGGTTTGGGGGTATTGTATGTATTTTTTAAAAAGCTGCTGTTTTAAAAAAGCTGCTATGCACATTTGTGTATGTCTTTGTGTGCATATATGTTTTAATTTCTTTTGGATAAATACCTGGGGCTGAATTACTGGGTAAAATGGTATGTGTTTAAATTTATGAGAAACAGCCAAAATGTTTTCCAAAGTAGCAGTACCGTTTTATACTTCTAGCAGCAATGTGTGGGAGAGTTCCACGTGTTCTTGTCCTTGCTGACACTGTCTCTTTCATTTTGGTTGTCCAGTGAAGTGGTGCAAATCTAAAATTTTAAGCTTCTTTTTTTATTATTTACTCATTTAAATCAAAAATTTATTTACTTATTTTTAAGTAAGCTCTACACCCAGTGTGGGGCTTGAACTCACAACCCTGAGATCAAGAATTGCATGTTCCTACTGAGTCATCCAGGTGGCCCTTTAAGCTTATTTTTTT
>NW_027397497.1:6491-26811 GCF_003265705.2 Callorhinus ursinus | reverse complement strand
GGTGGCTCAGTCGTTGAGCGTCTGCCTTCGGCTCAGGTCATGATCCCGGGGTCCTGGGATCGAGCCCCACATCGGGCTCCCTGCTCCGCGGGAAGCCTGCTTCTCCCTCTGCCTCTCCCCCTGCTTGTGTTCCCTCTCTTGCTGTGTCTCTCTCTGTCACATAAATAAATAAAATCTTAAAAAAAGAGAGAGAGAGAGACAGAAGAGAAGACACGGAGACATGCGGGGTTGGGGGGGGCACCAGATGAAGGTGAAGGCCGAGATTGGCATGACGCCTCTGTCAGCTGAGGACTGTCAGCAGCCAGAAGCCGGGACAGAGGCAGGGAGCAGATTCTCCCTCCAAGAATCCAGAAAGATCCGCCCCTGCTAAAACCTGGATTTGGGACTTCAGCCTCCAGAACTGTGAGAGAACCCATTATGGTTGTTTTAAGCTCCCCGGCCCCGGCCCCCCCCGTCAGTGGTCATTTGTTACAGCAGCCTTGAGAAACGAATACAGTCACCGAGCTAGTAAGTCCATCGCTGTGGCCAGATCCTGGCTTTCCAGCTCCCTCTCTATTCTCCCGGCTCCCAGGGCACTCCTGTCAGAGCAGACATGGATTGTCCCTCCCTCTGTTCTGGGGCCAGAGGCCAAAAGGCTGGGACAGCTGGGGTGGCTGGGGCGGAGGCCTTTGGAGACAGACACAGGGATCATCTCCAAACACCATATACAAGCCAGCCTGGGGGCTTTGGCCCCTGTCCTCCGGCCCCTCTCCCGCCACCAGCCCTGCCCACAGAAGACCCCAAGAAAGTCGAGAGTGCCTTCCTGGCCTGTCCCCTCAGGCAGTTCGACCTGGAGACCCCCCCCCCCCGTGCCCCACCTCGGCAAATGTGCCCCTCCTCTGCCAGAATCCTGTAGAGGCTGCTTTTGGGCAACAGGCTTGAGCAATGGGAAACTGAGTAAGGCAACCGGTCCCACGGTGACCCCCGGGCTGAGTACACACAACCTCACGAGTGACCCACCTCAAAACGGCCACAGGCCCCGACGGACCAATGGGCTACTTACAACCAGGCCCAGGGACCAAAAAAGGGAAAATTCCATACGTTCCCATGCCTCCTGCCTCCACCCTATAACCACTCCTTTGTTCTGCCTTGGCTGAATTCCTTTACCACCCGCACCGCCTGCCTCCACCCCATTGGGACCCCCACCAAATCCCAACACTGCTGCCCCGTAAACACGCTCAGCTCGCTTCTAGCTCCCGGAAAGCCGGGGAGAAGTTAGAAACAGCCCTTTCTCGACTCTCCACCCCCTTAGTTATACCCACGCCTTCCTTCTCCTTTGTCGTCAAGCTCCCGGGAAGGGCCACCTGTCCTTGCAATCTTGCCCCTCAGTGCCCACTTCCTTTATGTCCAGGTCAGCCTGGCTCTGGCTGGAAGCCAAAGGCTGTTCACCGCCCTGACCGCCTCTGACATGGCTATCTGTCCCTCCTGCTGGGCCCCTCCTCCCTGGCTTCTGTGACAGGCATGGGCTGCTGACCAGTTTGAAATTAATTCCCCAGGGCCACTTTATGTTTTCTCAAGGGGAGTGTCTTCCTTTCCTCCAGATCTTTCCAGAACTTCTCTGAATTGCCTTCAGGTTTTCCTGCAAAAGCAGTGTGCTTTGGGTTCAAAACAGGATAATTATGTACTGTTATGTCCCTCTTTTTTTTAATTTATGGGGCACCTGGGTGGTTCAGTCAGTTAAGCGACTGCCTTGGGCTCAGGTCATGATTCCAGAGTCCTAGGATTGAGCCCTGTGTTGGGCTCCCTGCTCAGCAGGGAGTCTGCTTCTCCCTCTCCCTCAGTGCTCTCTTTCTCTCTCACGTAAATAAATAAAATCTTAAAAAATGTTTAAAATTTATTTATTTGGGGCACCTGGGTGGCTCAGTCATTAAGCGTCTGCCTTCGGCTCGGGTCATGATCCCAGGGTCCTGGGATTGAGCCCTGCATCAGGCTCCTGTTCAGCGGGAAGCCTGCTTCTCCCTCTCCCACTCCCCCTGCTTGTGTTCCCTCTCTCGCTGTGTCTCTCTCTGTCAAATAAATAAATAAAATCTTAAAAAAATAAATTTATTTGAGGCAGAGAGAGCGCATGCGTGCATGCGTGAGTGAGGGGACAGAGTGGGGAGGAGAGGGAAAAAATCTCTAGCAGACTCCATGCTGAGCGTGGAGCCCCACTCAGGGCTTGATCCCATGCCCCTGAAATCATGACCTGACCTGAAACCAAGAGTCAGACGATTAACTGACTGAACCACCCAGGCACCCCATGCCCCTCTCTTTCTACCCATTTGATTAAAATTTCCTGACAGTGAAATCTACCTTCAAAGGGAGAATTATTCCAAAAGAGCTACAAGTCCTAAACATGGTTCTCAGAGATGCAGGCATGTTCGGAGCCTTGGGTTGTGTGCAGAATGCCCAAGAGGCTCTTTTGCTAGGGATGCGGTGACCCCAGCTGGGGGTGCAAACCCAGGATCTAGAAGCCAAGACTTGTTATACCTCTTGGACGACTAATTTCTCTCACTGAACCTCACTTTCCTCACCTGGGAAATAAGGGCTGGGTTAGACACTGACCCTGGGAAGTGCCAGACACAGGCCGATGACTATTATTCAAACCTCAGGCACCTTGCGTTGCTATCTCTCCAGCTCATCCCTGCTGTCTCCATGACCTGGCCGAGATGTGTACTTGTTTCCAGAGGTCCCCAGTGTTGGGTGGAGTTGAATCAGGAAGCCAGATGGGTTATTGCTTTCTGTGGATGGGGACTTGGGCACTGAGAGATGATAAGAGGAACCACGTCCTGAGCCTAAGCTTACCATATGCCGGGCCCCCCGCCCTTGGGATGTTTATAGCCTCCCGGTGGGCAGACACTAAGTGCATCATTACTGCTGATTAGCCATATGGTTTCTGTGTGCCAAAGACTTTGAAGAGAAGTGTGGGACACAGGGGGCACAGAATAGGGTGGAACCCTTGTATTTAGTCCCCCAGCACCCCAACTGCTATGGGAGCATTGGTCGCAGAAGATCTGGAGGCACAGAGAGGTTGGGGAATAGGCTTAGGTGACATAGCTAGTGGCTGTCTGAGCCAGGGTCTGAGCTCAAGTCTGGGGACCCACAGAGCTACAGGCACACGAGAAGCGACAGCTCCATCCCGTTTTCACTAAGCCTCGGTTTCCCTGACTGGGTCATAAGAGGGTCTGATTGTGTCTGATCGCTGCGGGGGCCATAAGGGAGGTGGATACCTTGTCCAGAGTATGTTCCCTTCCTGTATCTCTCCTGGGTCGCCTGCAGGCCAGCTGGGCGTCCCAAGGAGCTTCTGGGGTTCCAGGCTGTAGTCGCTGGCACATGCGTCCCTCCTGGAGTGAGCAGCCCGGCTGTGGAAGGCCAACAGCCCATCTCTGCTTGCAGACACATCATTGCTCAGCTGACAGTTGTATATTTCCTGGGACCCAGAGCTCCCCTGGCTCTGACGGAGGCATGTCAAGAATCCTAGGCTCCACATCCTGGCACTCAAAGCTGATGGCTTGCTAACAGTTGCTAACTGTTGGAACTGTCCGATTAAAACTTGGCCTGCAGCCCCTGCCCTTTGACTCCTCCGGCTGTGGTGCAGATGAAGCAGCTGGGCTTGAGTGGGGCAGTCAGTGATTGGGATGGGCAGCGGGGTGAGCTGAGTGGGTCAGCGGGAAACCAGCAGCACTGAGCTCAAAGGGGTTCCAGGCTGTGGAGCTCAGCCATCTCCGTGGTGATGAGACGCTAGCATGGTAGGGCCAGCAGGGGCACCTACTGACCAGAGGGGCACCCTCAGCCCATGAGTTGATCATAGTGTGGTGATGGTGCCCATGGCCACAATGGTGGGGCCCTGGGAGGAGCTCACACGTGGATAGATGAACTCCTGCATAGGCAGTCAGCCACTAGCTTCCCCAGGTCCCCTCTTGCTCCAGGCCAGCAGCTGCCCCAAGTGCCTGCTCTTTTCTGCCCCTCTGGTTCTGGGGAGCCAAGGAGGATGAGCAAGGACAAAGGATGGAGTATGGACGAAGCTGATGGGCATCACCCAGATGCCAGCACTGAGGCCCAGCCATAGACTGGCATGAAGTCCAGATGGTTCTGCGTACACCACCCTCAGGTCTGTCTCCTCTCCCTTGACCCTGTCACTAGCTCAGACCTCGCAGAACCATGAAAAGGTCCCCTAACTGTGAGGGTCGCCCTCTATATCCTGTGCATGCCACAGGGCCATTCTTTCAAAGGCAGTCTTGCAGCATGTGACTTCCCTGTCCCAAAGGTGCAGTGACTAGTCCCGGTCTACACTACTGAACCCAAGTTCCAAGGCCTGGTGGGGAAGACTCTCCCTGCTCTGCCCCCACCCCCGCCCCTGTAGGAACAGCCATGCTCCTGGGGCTGAGATACCACCTCCTCTGACCATGCTGTTGATTCCTCCGGGACACCTTAGCAACAGTTCACCTGATTTAGGAGCAGTTCACACTGCCGCCTCGGCCAGAGAGGACTCTCAGAGGCTAGGGACTGGGTCAAAGCCATCTCTGCCCCCGTACCGGGTCTGGTTCCACAGGCCTGGTGGCTGCTCAGGAAATGTCAGCAGCCTCCTTCTTGGTCAAAAATGGCTCTTTTGCTTTGGAATTTCAATGTGAGAACATGTAGGTCAGTAGTTTTGGCTCATTAAAAGTACTTTGCTGTGTGCAGGAGTGTTCATAGGAACTTTGTTTCTCGTGTTTGAGGATAAGGTTTTTAAAAAAGTAAAATCGGGGCGCGTGGGTGGCTCAGTTGGTTAAGCATCTGCCTTCGGCTCAGGTCATGATCCTGGGGTCCTGGGATGGAGCTCCGTGTCAGGCTCCCTGCTCAGCAGGGAGTCTGTTTCTCCCTCTCCCTCTGTGCTCTCTCTCTCTCGCTTGCTCTCTCTCAAGTAAATAAATAAAATCTTAAAAAAAATCATGACCCTTATGCAAATATAAAATAAACATGTATCAAAGAGTTTACTTAACTTGTTAATTAAATGAGGGAACAGGTAAGATGTTACAATCAGTTCAAAGGAGAATCCAAAGGCCAGACACATTTATAGACCAGAAATACTGAAATAAATTTGCGAATGGAGGCAAAACTGACTTTTCCACTGTGGGGGAGGGTTGTCCTTAGATAAGAACCATTTGCACTGCTATCAGTTTTCTGCAACTTACGGAGTTGTAAAAGAGCTCGAAGACAATAAAAGGCTCAGAGCCCCGACAAAATCAGAACCAGATAACCTAGAAGGGCATGTTCCAAGGACGCATAGCTCGCCATTGGAGAATCCAGGAATCTTTTTGGCATCTTGCAATTCTCCTTCCACTAACAGCTCACAACTGGAGACAACCCAAATGCCCATCAGTAGGAAAATGGGTAAAGTATGGCATGGTAAATTTATGCAATGGAACGCTTATATCATAACCAAAATATTATTAATTTTGCATGCCACAGATGCATGCCACAATACAGATGAATCTTACTGACCTAATGTTGACTGAAAGAAGGCAGAAAGAATACAGGTTTCCCCTGCAATCTGAAAGTAAAATGTTTCTTTTTTTTTTTTTTTGAAAGTAAAATGTTTCTATGAAATCTTTCACACACTGAAATGGCACAAAGAAGCAATTACCATTTATATGAAAAACATTTTTGCATGCTCCCAGACCCCTAAAATAACCTCTTAGGCTTTTCTTCCACCTTAGGACACATCTTGCTAACAGATGCACAAAATAAGCTGAGATAAAGCAGAAATGCTCACACAGTTCAAGCCTGTGGCAGCTTGCTGCTGGGATGCTGAGCGTATTCCCTGTGGTGGGAGTTTCGCCATACCACTCTTGCTGCTCAGTGTGCCCACCTCCTCTGTAACTTCTGGTCGCAAAACAAAGAATGCTATTGTTCCTTTTCACCTTTTTTCATAAAAGCCAAAATCCTCTTTGCATTTCTTTAGGTTAGCAAAAGCAGGTAATGATGTTTGTCTTTTGTAAATGTGAAGTGGCATTATGCAAACTTTCAAAAAGCAGGGGATACCTGGGCGCCTGGGCAGCTCAGTCGGTTAAGCGCCTGCCTTCAGCTCAGGTCATGATCCCAGGGTCCTGGGATAGAGCCCTGCGTCGGGCTCCCTGCTCAACGGAGTTTGCTTCTTTCTTTCTCTCTCCCTCTGCCTCTCCCCTGTTCATGCTTGCACACACACACTCTCTCTCTCTCAAATAAATAGATAATATCTTAAAAAAAATAAAAAGCAGGGGATACCCATAGAAACTTGTAGTAGACTGATTAATGGCTCCCAAAGCTATGAGGTACTAAACCCTGGAACCTGTAAATGTTACCTTATTTGGAAAAAGGGTCTTTGCAGATATGATAAATAAGGATTTATTGGGGTTTATCCTGGATTATCCGGATGGATCCTAAATGCTGTCACAAGTGTCTTCATAGGAAAGGATCAGAGGGAGATTCTCTCTCTCTCTCTCTCTCTCTCTCTCTCACACACACACACACACACACACACACACACACACACACACACACACGAGAAGGCCATAGACAGAGGCACAGATGGGAGTGATGCAGCCATAAGCAAAGGATCACCAAGGAATGCAGGCAGCCAGCAGATGTTAGAAGCAGGCAATGGATTCTCCCCTGGAGAATTTGGAGGAAGCTCAGAGCCACTAATGCCTTAAGGTCTGATTTCTAGCCTCCTTATTTATGAGATAATACATTTCTGTTGTTTTAAGGCACCAAGGTTGTGGTAATCTGTTACAGCAGCTCTAGAAAACCAACACAGTATGATTCCATTTATTGAAAAGCTCAAAATCAGTCCATATTAATCCTGAGTTAGATGTCGGAATGGTGGTTAACTTTGATAAAGATGCAGTGATGAGGAGTGGGTAATGGGAGACTGCTAAAGTTCTTTTATTTAACCTTCACTTTTTGACATTTCATTGAGTTGCACATTTATTTCATGTCCTTTAATATAAAAAGGTATCCACCTGGATGGCTCAGTTAAGCATCTGCCTTTGGCTCAGGTCCTGATCTCAGGGTCCTGGGATGGAGCCCCTGGTCCAGCTCCCTGCTCAGCAGGGTCTCTGCTTCTCTCTCTCCCTTTGACCACCCCCTCCCCACTTGTCCTCTCTCTCTCAAATGAATAAATAAGAAATCTTTTTTAAAAAAGTATGTTTGAACAGCATGTGTGGCTTGTCAGTGTAAGTGCGGGTGATGGCAGGTCCCTGGAACCAGACAGTTTTCTTCTGTTTCTGCCATTTGCTGGCTTGGGAAAGTGACATAACCTCTTTGAGCCTCAATTTTGTCTTTTATACAGTTCTTAGAGGGCTGTTGTGAGGACTTAAGTCACGTTGAGCCCTTTCTGAACTGTAAATGCCCAAACAAAAGCAACATCAATGTCCTTCACATTTACCAGGCATTTCCTGGGTGCTGAGCATAGTGGTAGATCTTCATCATGCATTATCCCATTTGTTTCCCTACAACAACCCATAACAGCACCCATTTTGTAGATTAAAAAAACAGAAACGCAAAGACAGACAGCTAGTAAGTGATGAAACCAGGATGCAAACTCAGGCTGTCTGGTTGTGAGGACCATCACCTTAGTCCTACACTAAGGTTGAATGATTATCTCCAGAGTATTAAAACATTATCTATTCTGGTTTTAAAAAGGAAAATATAGGTCAGCATGTGTAGTAGCCTACCATTTATGTTAAAAAAAAAAAAGCAGAAGAACTTATCTGTTTATTTTGCATATTTGTTTATATTCATAAAGTATCTCTAGAAGGATATCAAGAAACTTAATACAGTTAGTTGCATTTGGGAAGAGGAACTATAGGAATGGATGCCTTCTGAAATAAAATTAAAACAAAAAATTATAAGGAATTATATGAACAACCTCATGCCAATGATTTTGAAAACATCAGTATACATCCAGTTTCCTGCAAAAATATAGCTTAGCAAAGATGATACAGGGAGAAGTAGAAGTTCTGTTTTGGGGTGTCTGGTTGGCTCAGCCAGTAGAGCATGTGACTCCTGATCTCAGGGTAATGAGTTCAAGCCCCATGTTGGGCATAGAGCCTACTCAAAAAAAAAAAACTATCTAAATCTAGAACCATTAAAGAAATGGAATGCTTAGTTTAAAATCTGCATCCTATCCCCTCAAAAGTCTCAAAACAGACAAAACCAAAGAAAAACACCAGGCCTGGATAATTTTATAGGCAACTTCAGCAAACATTGAAAAGAAAAATCCTCTTATAACATAATCTTCCAGATAAAGAAGAAAACAGAAGTCTCCTTAACTCATTGTGATTTGATTATAAATTTAATCCCAAACCAGACATCAACAGTACAAGAAAGTAAAAGGAAAGGCCAAAATCACTTATGGACATATATGCAAAAATGCTAAATAAAATATTAGTGAATAGTCCAGCTTATCAAGTCCAATTTTTCTTTTTTTCTGGGAAATTAAGATGATGTAATAAAAATGTATTAACATAGTTCAAACTATCTAACGAAAAAACCTGTATGACAACTGTGACCTAACAGAACTTCCTTAACCTGATAAAGGATATTTAGCCCCCTGTTTTTGATGGATCGCTTATTTAGTGTCTGTGTTCCCTGCCGCACAGGGAGGGCCAGGAGGGCAGGGCTTGCGTGTTTTTACCACCACTGCCTACCTCGTCGCCCACCACCGTCTTTGGCACACTGTAATACGTGCTGCATGAAAGGTGGACCTTTGGCTGAGGTCAGGTTTTTGGAAAGAGGAAGCTCTACACTCATCACCCCGCCCCGTCGAACACAGCATTCAGGAGCACTCGCCATCCGCAGCTCCAGCGCAAACCCCGACGCGTCCATACAGGCTGCTGGAACCTTTTTTTTGTGGCTGGCCGGGGGACAGGGCGCCTGCGCTACCCAGAGATGGGAGGGACGCGAGCGGAGTGGGCGGGGCGGCAGGCGCCTGCGCGGCGGCGGGATGTAGGGGGGGCCTTGCGGCGCCTGCGCAATCAGTGGCGGCTGTGTGGGGCGGGACAGGGGCGGGCCGAGGGCGGGGGCCGCGAAGGAGGCAGGGCGGGCCGGGCGAACGGCGCCGCGGGGTTGGCTGCTGCCCTGAGGCCGGACTCAACGGATTCGGGCCGCGCCACCGGGCGAGCTCGCCGCCCGGCCCCATCCCGGAGCCAGCGAGCGAGCGAGGCGGCGCCGCGCGGTAAGAGCCAGGGCCAGGTTCCCCCAGTGTGCGCTGGCGGGCCTGTCCATCTTTTCAGCGCCGCCCGCGCGGCCAGGCCCAGGCGGCCCCGCAGACCCCAGCGGGCCCGCGCTTGCGCCGTCCCCCGCCGGCCCCCCCCCCCAGCCCGTCCCGCGCCTGCGCCGTCCCCCTCCGCCGACCCCTGGGTCTGCCGGCCGCTCCTGGCTGGCGTTACGGCCCAGGTGGTTGTGGGCCCCTCGCCTGGTGGTCCTTTTTAGCCAAGGGGCTGAGCGTGACCCTCGCGCTTTGCTTTCCCCGCGCTCCAGAAGAGGCTGGGGCCGGCGCCCCATAGCCCTGGCCCCTTGGTCCCCTTCCCCTGGCGGAGACATCGCTGCCCGGGGCTCCAAGGACGCGGCTCGCGGAGCAGGGCCGCGGGCGGGGGACCCCGGGCCTCCTGCGGGCTCTGCTTCCGCCGGGGCACGCGCCCCCACCTTCGCCCGGTGCAGAAGGGAGGTCATCATTAAGGGAGCGGAATGTCGTTTTTTTCTTGAGACCTGGTTAATTGCATCAGGTTGGCTATGAATGTGTTTTGTTGAGGGAATTTTGCATTCCCCTCAATCTGGTAATTGTGTGGCATAAGTGGTTATATTTGAAGACGACATAGTTCTTTGTTGGGCACCTCTCCTGGAGATGACTAGAAAATAAATTAGTTTCCACGTAGTTTCAACCTATTTACAAGACCAAGTAAGGATTCCTGTGATCATTCAAATGTAGAGAGCTTTGATTTGTTGATGCCCTTGATAATTTGCCGGCAAGTACGGGAGGGTCCAGGAGAAATTCCCATAAATTCGCTGCCCTGTATTGATTACAGGGACAAATGTGTTGTAAAAAGAGCATCTGAAGCCATTGATAATGTTTTCTAAGTTTGTTGCAACAGATTCAGGAAACTAAAAAATGTTGTAGAGCCCAACAGCGTTTGCTGTCAGTCAGGAGGATGTATCTTGAGATGAAATCAGAGCTTTGTAGACACCAGCAGACATCAGCATAACACGTGTAGGTTTTGAAATAGTCAAATCAATACCGACAGGTATATCTGTAAGGAGAAGTAGGGTATTGATTTGGGGAAAATCTTTTTCGGTAAAGAAATAGCTAACTCATCCAGTTATTTTTTTTTTCCTCTTTAAAAATGTCTTCTTTCCCTCTATGATTTACTCTACACCAAGCAGAGTCTTTAAAGACTCAGCAACTTTAGGTAGCTGAGAATGTTTCTTAATAGCCTGCGTATACTCTAGGTATGTAGGGATTTTCTTGACATTCATTTTCAGTAAGAAAGTGAATATTGTGCCATAGAAAAGCTTTAAACTTGAATTTTTAGTGTGTGTATCTACATTGTGTTGTCTTGAGATGGGATGTCTGTGAAGCAGAGGTTCTCTTTATAACCGATTTGACACAGTACATCTTCAATTTCACATGACTCAGCTGATAGTATTGCTTCTGTTCGAAATTACTACCAGGGTTGGGTTTTCATAATACATAAAACTTGCCATGTAACCATATACATATTTATTTTTAATTTTTAAAGATGTATTTATTTGAGAGCTCACATGGGTGTGTGCGCGTGCCCACGAGTGGGGGGAGGGGCAGAGGGGGACGATCTCAAGCCGACTCTGCACTGAGCATGGAGTGGGCCTCCATCCCAGGACCCTGAGATCACGACCCCAGCCAGAATCAAGAGTGCGATGCCCAACCGACTGAACCCCCCAGGTTCCTCAAACCACATGGTGCCCATAAATCACATGGCTAACTTGTACTTAAATTACTCAGACTGTCCAGCTTGGTAGAGGACTGGTGACAGGGTATCAGCAGGCTAGAGTTACTCTCTTGGTTTTATGGCTTTGGGCAAATCGGTTTTCCTTTCTGGACCTTTCTTTCCCTATCTGTAAAGTGTGGGGGGTGAGGGAGGAGGGAAGAGATGGAAACAAGCTCCGGTTGCCACTTTTAACACTTAATGAATCCTCGTCTACAGAGTCCTCCTCCGTTCATAGTAGAACTGGGTCTTCTCATCAGTTTCATGACATTGTTTGTGGTCCCTCCGCAAAGACAGGGAGTGAGGCCGTCATAAAACTGGTGAGAACAAATCTGGGAGACTCTTGGTCAGACCCCTGACAGGGAGTGTTGAATGGGCCTCAGTGTACACAGAAAAACAAGGACAATGTGAGGGAGTTTTTCATTAAACTAAATTTATTCAATGAAAGGACTGCCCTTTGTAAAAAAAAAAAAAAGATATGTCATTTTCTTGGTGTTGAAATTAAGAATCTTTTTTGAAATGATGTTGATAGTAAATGGTGGTATATGGTGATTGTAAACGGCAAATACAAGGTTGGTCATCTTACCACAATAAGATATTTTTAGAAATAAAGAGAGCCTAAAATCTTTGTTTTGCTCTTGTCGTTAGGGAGTTTAGGAAAAAGTTCCTGGGGCTTTTGGTGCTAAGAAGACAAAAATACAGATTTTTTTTTTTTAAAGATTTTATTTATTTATTTGACATAGACACAGGGAGAGAGGAAACACAAGCAGGGGGAGTGAGAGAGGGAGAAGCAGGCTTCCCGCTGAGCAGGGAGCCCGATGCGGGGCGATCCCAGGACCCTGGGACCATGACCTGAGCCGAAGGCAGACGCTTAATGACTGAGTCACCCAGACACCCCTCGATTATTTTTTAAGAGTAAATATGAGTTGACTTTGTGGCCATCTGTCCAAATCCACAGGCAAGTGGGAAAATTGGTTAAATTTGCTTGGTTTTAAAGATGTTACTATTTGGATTATTCTTTCCTACTGGATATAAAATGTCAGGATATTTTTTTGTGTGTGCTTGTGCCAACAAAATAAGCCTAGGCAGGGAAATTCCTCCTGGTGGTTGGAATTGTTATTGGTGAATAGACTAGCTGCTGAGGTAAAGAACCCCCATGGGGTTTCTCTCTCAGCTCAGAAATCTTTTAGTATTGTGGCCTCAGTCTTTTGCTGTGCAACAACATGACCATCGAGAAATTAGGCTTACAGACTGTATTTCAGATATGCCGAGGGGAAGAAGTGGCAATGGTTTGTTCCAAAGTGAATGTAGCAGGTGATCTTTGTGTCTGTGAAGTCTTTAAAATTCATCCTAGTCTGCTGTTAATAACATAAGATTTAAAGTTATTGTAAATCTTTTTTTTTAAAAGATTTTATTTATTTATTTGGCAGAGAGATACAGAGAACAAGTAGGCAGAGAGGCAGGCAGAGGAAGAGGGAGAAGCAGGCTCTCTGCTGAGCAGGGAGCCCGTTGTGGGGCTCGATCCCGGGACCCTGGGATTATGACCTGAGCCGAAGGCAGCCGCCTAACCGACTGAGCCACCCAGGCGCCCCGTAAATCTTTTTTTTTTTTTTTTTGTACTCACAAAACTATAATATATCAAAATGTATCAAACACATTTTAAGTGTCTTGAGTTAAAATGAATAATGCAGTCTAAATCTTTGTAATACTAATTTCTGTACGTAGAGGACTGACTGATCTCAGTTACCTCTAAGTTCTCAATTTTCAAAGAATAATTGGGTAACTCCCAAAAGGAAATTTGTCCACTAGAAAAGAGTGCAGATCTGTTAACAGTGTTTTTCCCACATCGTTAGTGTAGTTCTTTTCTGCTTAAATCCAGAGGTTTGCTCCTGCCTCTGTCTTTCCAAAATATATCTGTTGATAGTCACCCCACATCCCCACCACCAGTTTTTTTTTTTTTTAAAGGATTTTATTTATTCATTTGAGACACAGAGATACAGAGAGAGAGAAGAGAAAGCACGAGCAGGGAGAGAGGCAGAGGGAGAGGGAGAAGCAGGCTCCTTGCTGAGCCGGGAGCCCGATGTGGGGCTCGATCCCAGGACCCTGGGATCATGACCTGAGCCGAAGGCAGACGCTCAACCATCTGAGCCACTCAGGCGCCCCCCCCACCACCAATTTTAAGTCCCTCAGTGGCTCCCACTGTCTTCATAATCAGATTGACTAATCCTTATCTTGGTATCCAGGGTGCTTCATCACTGGGCTCTGGCCTCCATTCTCATCCCCCCACCCCCCTTTTTTGGTGCTTCACTGAGTTTTGCTGAACCCCTCTTGGTCCTTTAACTCTCTCCAGTCTCCATGTCTCCTTCTGCTGGAATGTTCTTCCCTCACTTCATCCCATTATCACCTTCATACTCAGCTTAGATATTACCTTGCCTTGAAGGCATCCCTTGACCTATCTCCTGCATACTTGTCCAGCTCCTTGTCTAGTGAGGATTTGGTGCCCTGTGTTTTGTCTGTTCCCTCCATCAGCCAATGACGTCACAGTGCGTAACAGAGTGTGTGGTTTGACCAAAGGTTGTTAATCTGTTGGGTGCATCATGTGCTGGGCATGTCAGCACCACCAAGGAAGTAGAAGTCACTTTAAGTCCTTGCCCATAATAAGAGTTTACTCCAGGTGTGCTTGACCTCTCCAGCTGTGAGACACCTCCCAGTTGTACACACCAATTTGCAAACTCAAATCTTATTTCTTGAAGGAGGGACTGTCTCTCATACGCGTTTTATAAACCAGAAACCAGGTGGGCATTATCTTTGTTCCAAGCTCTGGAAGGAATATGCATTTGTTCTGTATTGCTTCCCTCTTTCCCCTTGGATACCTTCCACCTTCGGTTTTTTGTTTTTGTTTTAATTTGATGTGTTTGGACAGTAAAAGTAATATCTTTGTTAAGAAACAAAGATATTAAATTGCAAGTTTGTCTATTGTGCATACAGCCTAGGGAAAACAAATGATAAAGGGCAGGATACCCTTAGAGGTAGCTGAGATCAGTCAGTCCTCTAAGTACAGAAATTAGTAGCATTAAGAGCATTTGACTCTTGATCTCGGGGTTGTGAGTTTGAGCCCCATGTTGGGTGTAGAGATTACTTAAAAATAAAATCTTTTTCTTTTTTTAAAGACTTGTTTATTTTCGAGAGGAGCTCTTGTGTGCACTTGTAGGCGTGTGAGCGGGTTGAGGGCCAGAGGGAGAGAATTCTCAAGCAGACCCCCACTGAACATGGATTCCCTGCTCCGGGCTCGATCCCACCACCCGTGAGATCATAACCCGAGCCAAAACCAAGAGTTGGGTGGATGCTTAACCAACTTAGTCACCCAGGTGCCCCAAAAATAAAATGTTAAGGAAAAAAAATGGTAAAGGGGAAAGATAATTTGTCTCTCTTTTTTTAAAGATTTTATTTATTTATTTGAGAGAGAGAGAGAGAGAAACAGCACGAGAGGGGAAAGGGTCAGAGGGAGAAGCAGGCTCCCCGCTGAGCGGGGAACCTGATGTGGGACTCGATCCTAGGACTCCGGGATCATGACCTGAGCCGAAGGCAGTCGCTTAACCAACTGAGCCACCCAGGCGCCCAAGATAGTTTGTCTCTTATAAAAAGGCCCCTTATTATACTTCTTTTCTAAAGAACTGAGGTTGTACAAAGAAAAATAAAAAAGACCCTGGCTAAGGGCGCCTGAGTGGCTCAGTCAGTTAAGCATCTGCCTTCGGCTCAGGTCACCTGGGATCGAGTCCCACATTGGGCCCGCTACTCAGCGGGGTGTCTGCCTCTCCCTCTCCTTCTGCCTGCTTCTCCCTCTGCTTGTGCTCGCTCTCTCTTAAATAAATAAATAAAATCTTCAAAAAAAAAAAAAAGACCTGGTTAAGCTTAGGAAAGAGGCATGCAGAAAACCTGGCAGCACTGTTAAGATTTGTGAAGAAATACCGGTTAAAAATTAAAGTTGTCCATTTCTTCCTTTCTCCCTTCTCATTCTTGGGAAAAATCCCAAGTCAGTCATTTTCCAGTTGCACCTTTTCTACTGAGAATTCCCGAGGCAGTCCGTTGGGGCTGCTTTTTTTCCAGGACAGTCACAGTTGGACACTTTGTCCCAAGAGATGCCCCTTTTCTCCTACATAGGAGACAGCCAGTGTCCTGAGTCCCACTCCCTCTTTCCCTGGAAGCTTCTTGTTGTGGTTTGGTTTTATCCTACCAGGCTCAAGGATTCTTGAGCAGGACCTATTGGATTTTCTTCTTGCACACTTCTTTTTTTAAACTTTAGTGGGTTTGAGCCAGTCTTAAATCTTCTCTCCCATGTTTGTTCTTGTTCTCTCTCTCTGGCACTGAGTTTTCTGCAGACTCCATTGAATCCTTACAGTTAACTAGGTCTGCTGTGTCTCCCCCGTTACCAGTTACCTACAGCTTTTCAACCCTAGCTCCCTCCTTTTTATTCTCCATGCTCAGCTCATTGCAGGCTTATTCAGCCTTGCCCAGTCCCCCCCATGCAAGGCCTCCAGCCTTGCATTTTTTTAGTCTTTTTTTTTTTTTCTCCTCCTTGCCTTAAGCCTTGGCCCCCTCCTCCCTTCCATACTCCATTCTTCATCATTCTTTATCATTCATGTATTCATTTGAATACAAGAATACCTGAGTGCCTGTATTCAGTTGAATACGTGACTGATGTATTCATGTATTCGATCACGTATTCATTTGCAAACATGTATGTTTTAAAAAAAATAATAGGCTTATTGAGATATAATTTATATACCATAAAGTTCAACCTTTTTGAAGTGTACACTTGAGTGGTTTTTTTTTTTTTTTAAAGATTTTATTTATTTGAGAGAGAGAGAATGAGAGAGAGAGAGCATGAGAGGGAAGAGGGTCAGAGGGAGAAGCAGACTCCCTGCTGAGCAGGGAGCCCGATGTGGGACTCGATCCCGGGACTCCAGGATCATGACCCGAGCCGAAGGCAGTCGCTTAACCAACTGAGCCACCCAGGCGCCCCACTTCAGTGGTTTTAAGTATATCCGTGAAGTTGTGCATTGATCACCACTCTCTAATTCCAGAACATTTTCATCACCTTACAAAGAAGCCTTGTTCTGATTAATAGTCACTCCCCATTCTCCACTCCCTCCAGCCCCTGGAAATCCCTAATCTACTTCTGTCTCTGTAAATTTGCCTGTTCTGGGGATTTCATAGAAATGGAATCATACAGTTGTGCTCATTCAAATGAATGAAGACATGCCTTCTTTAATTTAACATGATCTTTTTAAGGATTGTCCATTGCAGCATTTATTAGTAGTTCATTCCTTTTATGGCCAAATAGTAGTTTATACTTTGTTGATGGACATTTGGGGTTTTTCCACTTTTGCTGAATATGAATAATGCTGCTGTGAACATTCATGTACAGGTTTCTTTGTGGATGAATATTTTCAGTTCTGTTGGGTGTGTACCTCAGAGTGGAATTACCGGGTCATATGGTAGCTGTGCTAAACTTTGAGGAACCACCAAACTGTTTCCCAAAGTTGCATCATTTTACATTCCCACTAGCAGTGTATGAGGTTTTCAGATTCTCCACCTCCTCATCGATGTAAGGTTTTCGGAGTATACTTTAAAAAAAATGGGGGGTGGGTGCGCCTGGGTGGCTCAGTCATTAAGCGTCTGCCTTCGGCTCAGGTCATGGTCCCAGAGTCCTGGGATCGAGCCCCACATCAGGCTCCCTGCTCGGTGGGAAGCGTGCTTTTCCCTCTCCCACTCCCCCTGCTTGTGTTCCCTCTCTCGCTGTGTCTCTCTCTGTCAAATAAATAAATAAACTTTTTAAAAAATAATAAAAAATTTAAAAAGGGATTTTTTTTGATACTTCTTGTTTTCTTCACTTAATACTTCCATTAAATTCCATTAAATTAGCTGGCATCACTGACTCATTGTGATTAATGGCTTCATAGTGGTATTCCGTAGGAAAAATACACCATTTAGTCATTCAATTCAGCAGATAGCTACTTACTTACTTACTTAGTTTAATGTAGTTTTCTTAAGTAAACCCTGTGCCTAACGTGGGACTCTTAACTCACAACCCCCAAGATCAAGAATCATAAGCTTTACTGACTGAGCCAGCCAGGTGCCCCATCAAGTCAGCAGATATTTATTATGTGGCTCTTAAGTGCCAGGCATGGTTCTAGGCTCTGGGCAACAGCACTGAACAAAACAAAATCTTCTGCATTCGTAGAATTTACTTTCTGGTAGGGGAGTTGGTGAGAAGTCAGGAAATAATATAGATAGGGTTTTACCAGTGCAGTTTGAGTCTGTGGCAGCTTTCTGAGTAGTGTATATGAAGTACTAAAGGCTAGAGATTACTCTAGATGTTACAAGCTACTGTAAGTCTGTATTAGTATTAATCACTTGCAGGTGAAAGTAGAAACATTTTCATAAAGAAAAAAATAGAAAACAACCAGCTGGTAAGTGTGGATATGGAGTTTTTCTGGGGATAAACTGATGAACCTGAAAGGTCTTGGTAGCAAAGTTTGCTTTTGTTTTTTTTATTTATTTTTTTAAAGTTGGTTCCCAACACGGGGCTTGAACTCACGACCCTGAGATGAAGACCTGAGCTGAGATCAAGAGTCAGAAGCTTAACTTACTGAGCCACCCAGGCACCCCGAAGTTTGCATATTTATAAATTGTATCCAAGCCCTCTTATTCTAGTGATCAGTTAATAGACACCCTTGACCAAAAGCCAGCTAAGGTGTGTTAGTAGTTTTTGATGGATGCAGCCCAGAGTACTTTTAGGTGACATGGCATAACTTCCAGGCCCATACAGAAATCTTTCTTTCTTTCTGAACTTTTATGTATTTATTATATTGCCCTGTGAATTAAGGAGGTTATTCCTACAGTAAGGCCTACTCTAAATGACTCATGCTGATGCTTAGGGAAAATAATCTGGGTCTTTTAGAGTGGTTAGGCCTAGAGGGAAAAATAATGTCCATCCCCACAAGGGCAGATTTGTATTGATAAGCAGCCTGGTTGGGCCTGCACTAACCTCCCTTAGTTGGCTGTAGAAGTAATGCAGTTAAAATAAACATTTCTGTTTTGATTTTGTTCTTTTATATTGGACTTGGAAATGAAGTTAGAAATGCACCCTTTAGACATATACTCAACCTTCCTGTTACCTATCCACTTCAAAGGCTTGCTTGGCCAGACCCAGCTCGACCATGATGGAATGCAAATCATTTATAAATAACCAGAATTTCATTGTAATGAATAAAGTGTTTTGCAAAAAAAAAAGTTTTTTCACATTTCAGTTACTAGTGTTCCTTGTTTTTTCTTTTCTTTTTTTTTTAAGATTTTATTTATTTGACAGAGACACAGCGACAGAGGGAACACAAGCAGGGGGAGTGGGAGAGGGAGAAGCAGGCCTCCCGCTGAGCGGGGAGCCCGATGCAGGGCTCGATCCCAGGACCCCAGGATCATGACCCTCATGAGCCGAAGGCAGATGCTTAACGACTGAGCCACCCAGGCGCCCTGTGTTCCTTGTTTAAAAAAAAAAAAAAAGAAAAAAAAAGTAACCTGGAAGTTTATGTTAAAGTTGTATTTCTGAAGGTCTAGTGTAGAATATAAATGTCAGTCAGGAAGCTGTCTAGCTGTACTGGGATTTTTAATCACTTCCTCTCCTGCCTTTTGCTTACTCCCTCTGCCATCACACATGTGCTTAGTTGGGTTGGGTTCCAGAATTTTATTTATAAAACTAATATATGAGCTTTATGAAGTCTGTGTTAATAGTCCTGTGGAATCTAATGAGCATCTATAACAGCGGAGCTGAAAAAGCACATTTCATGTGTACCTTTCATTAAATATGGTCCTCTCACAACACATCTTGAGGTAGTTAGCACGACTATTATTTTCCTTATTTTTCTAAATGAGGAAATGAGGTTAAGAGTACAGAGTTAACCAGTGGCCAAGCTTGGATTTGAGCCTTGGTTTCTGACTAAAAGTCTTATGTCCTTTTCACTGTAATATACTGCCTTTCAACTAGAATGCATTTGTCATAAGGTTGAAGGAACTACAGTGCTATTTAGCCGGGAGAATGGAAGACTTTGGTGGGCATTGTTTCTCTTGTAATTGAAATAGTTGAAGGAATTTGTTTTGTGTTGCTTTGGCAGGTATTCTGGTAAGTGGCAGTTCCAATTGCACTGACATTTGGCTGCATAAACTGCCCAAGAATTGAAGGAGCTGCCCTTTTCAAGTTACTACCTAGTAACAGAGGCTGTGGGGTGTCAAGGGATGATGGGTAGAGGATTAAACTTGATGCCTGACCTGTTTTACCAAAGCCCTCTCTCCTCTTGCTCCCCTTCTTTGCATCCTCCCTCTACATCCTTTGAGCTCTTAGCTGGGCCTCCTCTCTTCTCTTTCTTGCCTTTTTCCTTAAGCTACTCAGAGGCAAGTTTTAAATGTGAGATGGTCTCTAGATAAAATTTAATGATAATTCTGTTTGGTTCATTTTTCTCACATTTGGAATATATCCTCATTCCTTCCGTATTATTTTATTTTACTTTATTTCTTTTAAAAAAGATTTTATTTTCCATGAGAAGACGATGGACTCTGAAAAACAAACTGAGGGTTCTAGAGGGGAGGGGGGTGGGGGATGGGTTAGCCTGGTGATGGGTATTAAAGAGGGCATGTTCTGCGTGGAGCACTGGGGGTTGTGCACAAACAATGAAGCATGGAACACTACATCAAAAACTAATGATGATTAGTATGGTGATTAACATAACAATAAAAAATTTAAAGAAAAAATATAGTAAGCCCCCCCCAAAAGAAACATAAAAAAAAAAAAGATTCTATTTTGGGGGCACCTGGGTGGCTCAGTTGGTTAAGCATCCCACTCGTGATTTTGGCTTAGGTCATGATCTCAGTGTCATGAAATCAAGCCCTCCATCAGGCTCTGTGCTCAGCTTCTTTCCCTCTCTTCACCCTCCCCCAGTTTGCGCATGTGGGTGCACTCTCTCTCAAATTAAAAAAAAAATTAAATCTTAAAAAGGAAACTTTTCTATTTTTTTAGAAAAAAAGATTCTATTTTTAAGTAATCTCTACACCCAACATGGGGCTTGAACCCACAAACCCCAAGGTCAAGAGTCACATGCTCCACCGACTAAGCCAGCCAGGCATCCCTTCTTCCACATTATTTTAAATAAGTGACAGTAAAGTGTGAATTTGGAATTTATAATTTTTTCTTTTTTTTCTTTTTTTTTTTTTTTTTTTGATTTTTTTTTTTTTTTATTTGAGAGAGAGAGAATGAGAGATAGAGA
>NW_027397497.1:0-6391 GCF_003265705.2 Callorhinus ursinus | reverse complement strand
TTTTTTTTTTTTTTAAAGATTTTATTTATTTATTTGAGAGAGAGAGAATGAGAGATAGAGAGCACGAGAGGGAAGAGGGTCAGAGGGAGAAGCAGACTCCCTGCCGAGCAGGGAGCCCGATGTGGGACTCGATCCCGGACTCCAGGATCATGACCTGAGCCGAAGGCAGTTGCTTAACCAACTGAGCCACCCAGGCGCCCTATAATTTTTTCTAATACTATTCCTAGAGGGATTTTTTTTTTTTAAACTGGAAATGAAAATTGAAGACTCTATACCGGGATGGTAGGCTAAGGAGAGGTTTTTTATGTAAGTATGAGATTCTGTAATGAAAGGCTAATTCAGTATTTACTTTTTCACCCAAGGTTTATATCCTTAGAGATAAGCACCCAAGGTTCTTACTCTCTTTTGTTCCCAGTTGCATGTGATTGTGCAAAATTTTGTGTAGAGAAAGCTGCATAGGTGCTGTGTCTGGCCAAAGGAGTTATACACTACAAATGGGCAGAGAGGGTGGTAAGCAGTGGTAGGTTCTGTGTTGACGTGAGTGACTTCTGAGAAAGGGTCATTAGAATTCTCAGTCACTGCACATCTTTGAAAGTGGTTTCGGAGGTTAGAGAGGTGAAGAAGAAAAAGACCTGTTACCTCTCAGACAGCTGATGAATTTTTCCAAAGCAGTTACTGGTTTGTCTTTGTCTACGAACTTTTTTTAATTTTTTTTTTAAAGATTAAAAAAAAATTATTTTTTTGACAGAGAGAGACAGTGAGAATGGGAACGCAACCAGGGGGAGTGTGAGAGGGAGAAGCAGGCTTCCCACGGAGCAGGGAGCCCGATGCAGGGCTCGATCCCAGGACTCTGGGATCGTGACCTGAGCCGAAGGCAGACGCTCAATGACTGAGCCACCCAGGTGCCCCTTGTCTACAAAATTAAAAAAAAATTTGTCAGAAGCCTGGACTTTAGGTATTTGTTCAGTGATTAAGTCTCTGTGTCTTGCTGTGTCAGAAGCTTCGCAGATTTCAGATGGTGAGGGTAGCTGAACTGAAAAAGAAGTTGCTTCAGGAGACAAGCGAGTAAGTCAGCTAGGAGAATTTTTCCCACAGAAGTACCATACAATGCTTTTTAAAATAACTGGACGTATCCCCCTGGTGTCTGGAGCCTTTAGAGATGAACCATTGTGAATATCTGATATCTGTTAAAAAATAAACAAAAAAACAATCTACAGAGTTGAAAGTCTCTCTCTCTCTCTCTTTTTTTTTTTTTTTAAAGATTTTTATTTATTTGACAGAGACATAGCGAGTGAGAGAGAACACAAGCAGAGGGAGTGGGAGAGGGAGAAGCAGGCTTCCCACGGAGCAGGGAGCCCAATGCGGGGCTCCATCCCAGGACCCTGGGATCATGACCTGAGCCGAAGGCAGACGCTAAACGAGTGAGCCACCCAGGCGCCCCTCTCTCTCTCTCTCTCTCTCTTTTTTTAAGATTTTATTTATTTAACAGAGAGAGAGAGTACAAGCAGGGGGAGTGGGAGGGGGAGAAGCAGGCTTCCCGCTGATCAGGAAGCCCGATGTGGGGCTCGATCCCAGGACCCTGAGATCAGGACCCGAGCTGAAGGCAGACGTTCAACAAGTGAGCCACCCAGGTGCCCTGAAAGTCTCTCTTCTTTGACTTGTTTCCAGAGCCCTGTATTAGAATTTGAAGACTCTCATTTTCTAAGTTGGGGATAAGATGCAGTGACGTTTGTACAGGACTCTTATTATTCTTAATATCTGCTACTAGTAACCTTTTGCTGAAATTCAGAGTTTGCTAACATCATGTAGTAGTGTTGCGAAATTTTACTTTTTAAAAAAATTGGGATGAAACCTCAGAAAGAAACATATTTTACATGTTCTGTTTTCTTTTTGAAGATTTTATTTATTTGAGAGAGAATGCGCACAAGATTGGGGGGGGCACAGAGGGAGAGGGAGAAGCAGACTTCCTGCTGAGCAGGGAGCCCGACACGGGGCTTGATCCCAGGACCCCGGGATCCCGACCTGAGCCAAAGGCAGACACTTAACTGACTGAGCCACCTAGGAGCCCCTCTGTTTTCTTATCTGATTGGTTATGTTAACGTTGAAATTCTGACGTGTGAATGAGCTTTAATGCTTGAACTTACAATACATTACCCATGCAGTGAAGAAAAACAGTATCCTAAATTGGCAACAGCAAAATCAGTGTATTTGAGTTATATGGTGTATCTCAGCATTTTAACAAGGAAGTGTGGACCGTGACATTTTGAACTAAGAAGGAAGTGCTTTCCCGCTCTTTTTCGCTTTTTCCCTTCTACATCCTTATCCTACCACTGAGTGAAAAGAAGTTCTGCACTGTTACAGGATGTCTTATAACAGCAGTGAACTGTGTAATAGGTGGTTCACTGGTCTGTCTAGAGAGAGTTTACTAGGATTTACTCATGACACACATGTCCTTTTCAGCAGTGGTTCAGGCTGTTTACCTCATAACTTTGATTTTTGCCTGTTTTTCGGGTGTTTGGTTCTATCCTCTGTATAGTTATTAAAGGATATCTTTAAGGTACTTACCCTGCCTTGTCTCATAAATGGGCATTTGCATCCTCAGTGAGGCCTTGGGGAGCAGTCTGTATACAACTGCCATCTGAGGTTGTGTTGGTAAGTGCTGGAAGAATTACACTCTTAAGAGCTGGGGGGCCTCATGAAGAAGGGGAGACCACGTGTGAGTGTTGGTATTGGTGCCCTAGGGTCTCTGAGCTAGGCCCCGAGGGCACTTGAGCTGTGCTTGTCCTTTGAGATTGGCTTTGAAAGGGGAGAGGCGTTTTCAGTGAATGGATTTTGGAGTTGGGGGGAAGAACACACCAGTTGGTGGGAGCTGCGCGAACCAGTGCCGTTTCGTGAAAGAGAAACAGACCTGCTGCTCTAACTTAGGCTGTTCGGAGAGGAGTCCCAGAGAGTGGTTTTGGAATTGTAGGTCAGGCTGTTTTGGGGAGGACTGAAGTTAAGCCAGGGGATTCGGACTTTTAATATTCATGCTGAGTATAACACAAGCCTTCTACCCATCTTTCTTGCCATGGTTCCCTTTGTATATTATTTCTTGTCTTCTTTTGCTCCCTTACCTACAGATGCCTTTTATTTTCTGCCTCCCAGAGCGGCTGCGCGCCAGGCCTGAGGTTGCCAGAGAAAGTACGGGTGCCCGATTACATTTGAATTTGAGATAAACAGCAATTTTTTTTTTTTAGTCTAATTGTGCACCAAACGTTGCCTAGACAAAACGGCGTGAGGTGAGTGCTGTGGTGGAAGTACCAAATGTCATTTGAGCTGAATCTTGACGCGACATGTGAGCTGCTGTTTCTCAGGCAAGAAGACAGTAAGGGGCTCTTAGGGATAGGGAGCGGTAGCAGTAGAAGTGTGGGTATTTGAAAGAGCGTGGCTTTGTGTGTAAAATGGGGAACCAGGCGGGAAAGGTGGGTGGGAGCTGGGGTCTGGAGGGATGTGTGTTGGTCACTGGGGCGTTTGGTCTGAGACGGGCAGTGGGGTGTTACCCGACGGGAGTGGCAGGGTGGGCTTTGTGCTTCCGGGTGGAGAAACAGGTGTGGGGCGGGAGCATTGCAGGCGGGGACAACGTCAGGAGGCTGTGGTGCTTGTCAGGCTGTATGTTTCCCCTGACACAGAAAGAGGCCGGAGCAGGGCTGGCAGGGCTGGCAGGGCTGGAGAGGCGGGAATGCTGTAAGCCATACCTGCTGTGGGTTGCCAAGACACGTCCCTCCATGGTTAAATGTCTCTGAACATAGAGCACACCGGAAGGCCGTCTGTAGTCTCACTATACAGGCCACCCCTTGAGGTAAAGACAGTCCAGGGAGTTACCCAGTTGTGGTGGAGTGGTGTGGGCTTTGGAGTCACACCTGCTCAGATCCCTGCTGTCACATTTGCCCGCTGTGAAGGCTCAGGTTATCCTTTTTACAGTGGACTTCATAATCATACCCATCTCCTTAGATGAAGGAGATTGAATGAAACGATGTGTGTGAAATTTCCAGCCTAGCGCTTGGCATGTAGTTGGCCCACAGGTTTTACTTTTCCTTCTTGACCTCTTGCCAGCGAGGTTTCAGAGGGGATGGGAGAATGGTGGAGTTTGTCCATGAGGTTGTCAAGTTTCTGCCAGGCAGCAAGGGGACTGCAGAAGGAGGTGCAGGCAAGCGGTGAGGCCCTGTGGCTCCTTCTCACATTTCATTCAGGGAGATCAGAGAGAGCCCTTCTTTGAGCTATCTGTCCTTTCCTAGGAAATGTGGATGGAAACCCAGGGGAGTAATAGGCCTGTGGCAGAGACATTCCTTTCCTGTCAGCCAATTCTGTTGAGTTGGCTTTTTCAGCTCAACAGAATGTCTGTGCAGATACGGCCCTGTGTATGGTAAGGCACAGAAAGATGGAGATCTTCCCTTCTTCCCAGGCTTAAACCAACCTCTGTACACCAAGGTTTCTAAGTCTTGGCACTATTGATATTTTGAGTCATACAGTTCTTTGTTGAAATGGGCTGTTCTGTGCATTGTAGGATGTTTCGACCATCCCTGGCCTCTACACACTTGACATCAGTAGCACCCCATCGTGATAACCAGAAATGTCTACAAACAGTGCACATGGTCCCCGAGGGGGCAAAATTGCCCACTGTTGAGACCACGATCTTATACTCAGACATAAGGAAAAAGGACTCCTCAGTATTTTTCTTATTAATTTTCCTTTTATCTAACCAGTGAAATGCTTTTTGAAAAAGATTTCATTTTTATTAAACTGAATTCAAATTCGAATCTTTTTTTTTAAGAAGGAAGTGCAGGGGAGGGGCAGAGGGAGAGGAGGGGGAGAGAGAGCATCTTAAGTAGTTCCCACACCCAGCATGGAGCTGGATGCAGGGCTCAGTCTTATAACCCTGAGATCATGACCTGAGCCGAAATCAGGAGTTGACTGCTTAACTGACTGAGTCACCCAGGCGCCCCATCTAATCTGTTTTAACTTGTTTAGTTTTTTTTTTATTTTTTTAAAGATTTTGTTTATTTATTAGAGAGAGAGCAAGAGCAGGAACACAAGCAGGGGGAGTGGGAGAGGGAGAAGCAGGCCTCGCGCCGAGCAGGGAGCCTGATGTGGGGCTCGATCCTAGGACCCTGGGATCATGACCTGAGCCGAAGGCAGACGCTTAAAAACCGAGCCACTCAGGCGCCCCTTAACTTGTCTTTCTAAAAAGACTTCCTTTATGCTCTTGACAAAACAATTCGCTAAAGTTCTGTTTTTTTTAGTTGAACATTTAGGAACTTTTAAATTTTTTTTAAATGAGTTTTTCAGTATAATTTATATATAACAGAATGCTTCCATTTTAAGTGTACAGTGTAATGGGGTTTGAAAATGTATACGGCCATATAAGCAGCACCTCAGTCCAGATACAGAGTATTTCATAACCCCCAAAAGTTCTCTTATATCTTGTTCGGTTAATTTCCCCTTCTTCCACCCCCAGGCAACCACTGATCGGCTCTCTGTCACTGTATAAAAGTTTGCATTTTGTAGAATTTCATATAAATGGAATGTATCAGGCTTCTTTTTTTCTTTCTAAAGATTTATTTATTACTTGAGAGAGAGCAAGGGAGAGGGGCAGAGGGAGAGGGAGAGAGAATCTCCAGCAGACTCCCTGCTGAGGGGGGAGCCCAGCTTGATCTCATGATCCTGAGATTACAACCTGAGCCGAAATCAAGAGTCATCCTTAATGGATTGAGCCACCCAGGCACCCCTCTGGCTTCTTTCATTTAATATAATGCTTTTGAGTTTCATCCATGCTGTTCCATGTTATCAGTGGATTCTTCCTTTTACTTGCTGGGTTTTATTTCATTAAATAGCTATACCACAGTTTGTTTATCCGTTCCCTTGTTGATGGGCATTTGGGTTGTTTCTGGTTTGGGGGTATTGTATGTATTTTTTAAAAAGCTGCTGTTTTAAAAAAGCTGCTATGCACATTTGTGTATGTCTTTGTGTGCATATATGTTTTAATTTCTTTTGGATAAATACCTGGGGCTGAATTACTGGGTAAAATGGTATGTGTTTAAATTTATGAGAAACAGCCAAAATGTTTTCCAAAGTAGCAGTACCGTTTTATACTTCTAGCAGCAATGTGTGGGAGAGTTCCACGTGTTCTTGTCCTTGCTGACACTGTCTCTTTCATTTTGGTTGTCCAGTGAAGTGGTGCAAATCTAAAATTTTAAGCTTCTTTTTTTATTATTTACTCATTTAAATCAAAAATTTATTTACTTATTTTTAAGTAAGCTCTACACCCAGTGTGGGGCTTGAACTCACAACCCTGAGATCAAGAATTGCATGTTCCTACTGAGTCATCCAGGTGGCCCTTTAAGCTTATTTTTTT
>NW_027397496.1:0-26818 GCF_003265705.2 Callorhinus ursinus | reverse complement strand
TCACACCACCCTGCCCAGGAACGATAAACTATCTGCCCAAACTGTCAACAGTGCTGAGGTTGACAAACTCTTGGCTAGCAGCACCTTTTAAAACCTAAAATATGGGTATCTTCTTACAGAGCAATTCTAGAAATATGCTTTACAGAATAAACTCTTGCAAAAATGTCTGAAGATAAAGATCTTTACCTCAACATTGTTATAATAGAAAACAAAATAAAAACAAACAAAATGACCTAAATTTCTACCAACAGAGGATCAGACATAAATGTTGCTTGGCACATAGTAGGTATGAAAAATATTCATTAAATAAATCAAAATATGAATGAATGGATAATACATCTATAGTGAAATAATGTTCAGAAGAAGTAGGTCTACATTTAATGACATGGAATAAGGTCTAGAATAAAAATATAAAAATTAAACCATAGTACTACATGTATATATGTGTGTACATATATATATATATATGTATATATGTATGTATGTAATGTAATCCTGGTTTTGTAAGATATATACATTAGTATGTATCCTAGTATATATACTACAAATAAGTGGAGAAAAATACACTAAGCTGTTATTAACAGGTACCTCTGGGAGGTAAGAATATAAGGAAATTTTGATTTCTACATAATAAATGTCTATAATTGTTTGGTGTTTTTACAATGTAAATGTTCTAGTTTTATATTCAGTTCATGATGACTATAATGATGGTTAATCTTATATATATCAACTTAAGTGGGCCACAGGGGACCCAGATATTTGGTCAAACATTCTGGGTGTTTCTGTAAGTGTTTCTGAAAGAGATTAACATGTATACCAATACACTGAGTAAAGCAGATTGTCCTCCATAATGCGGGTGGGCCTCATCCAATCATTTGAAGGCCTGAATAAACAAAAGGCCGACCCTCCCTCAAATAAGAGGGAATTCTGCCTGCTGGCCTTTAAACTGAAACATCAAGCTCTTCCCTCTTGATGGCCTTTGAACGGGGACACTGGCTCTGCCAACTTGCCAGCCTCCCTCCCTAATTGTGGGAGCCAAATCCTTATAATCTCTTCAACTCTGCACAACCCTAATACATTCAGGAAAAACAAAGATCACGTATCTTGGAAGAAATTGCTAGATGCCCACCCTGTATCTACTCTCCCCCTATTACTTATAACAGGATACTAATTTATTCAGAGCAGCAATATGCAGTTAACAGACTTTTTCTACTCTCCTTGTGCAGCTAGGTTCCATTATGTGGCTGAACTTTAGTAACAGGATACTGCAAATTACTGGTGGTACAGCTCTTTGATTTTTACCTCTTTCTTTACTGCCACCTATTATGTCTTCAGCTCCTGAAGATCTCTTGGATCAAGTCACTTACTATAATGTTGTGATTTGTAACGTTAAAAAGAAAGCCATAGGCCGAAGATGGAGTCACTTACACCAGACCAAGTCACCAAACTGGGGCTTCATACCTAACTTAATTGACGTTCCAATTTTTCCCCCCAGAAACGTAGTTTTAACCTGTCAGTCACAAATTTCCTCATCAGAAAACTGAGATAATCTGTCACTTGGGTCCTCTCCATCCCCCAAAGGAAGATGAGGTAATCCACTTACCTAATAAGACCCTTGCCCTCTCCCCTAAGGGAAGATGACTATGCCTCAAACAGTTCTTTTCTTAATAACTTCTTGCCCAAACTCTCCTTCCTATAAAACCTTCCATTTTGTCAACTCCTGGGATGCTGCCTGATTCATGAGCTGCTTAATAAAACCAACGATATCTTCAAATTTCCTCGGTTGAATTTTCCTTTTTTAACAATAAGAAGAAAAATGTCTTTGGTCTCTGTCCTCTTTCTGGCACAGAGCTCCTAAAACCCTTGGAATTTCTTAAGAGATGAGAAAGATAAAGGCATCGTTTGTTATGTTAATGACGCGACCTCTGGAATGCCCCAGCTCAAAGGATGGGGGCTGGTCACCAGAGGAACCAACCATGTGATTAGAGGGTTGGAATTTTCAGTCTCACTCCCTCACCTCCTTTGAGAGGAGAGGGGCTCAAGGTTGAATCAATCACCAATGGCCAATGATTTAATCAGCCATACCTACATAAAAAAGTCTCCCTAAAAGCCCAAAAGGATAGAGTCTGGAGAGCTTCCGGATTGCTGAACGCGTGGAACTGCAGTAAGAATGGAGCACTAAAAGAGAGCATAGGAAACTCTGCATCCCTTCCCACATAACTGGCCCTATGAATCTTTCCCATTTGGTTGTTCCTAAGTTATATAGTTTGTACTAAACCAGTAATCCAGTAAGTAGAATGTTTCTCTCAGTTCTGGGAGCTGCTCTAACAAAAGTAATCAAGCAGTGGACCTCCCAAGCAGTGGAAACCTCTGATTAATACCTGGTCAGTAAGAAGTACAGGTAACATTCTGGGCTTGTGACTGGCTTCTGAGGGTAGGGGGTGAGGGGGACAGTCTTGGAGGACTCAGTCCTTAACCTGTGGAATATGACGCTATCTCTGAGGAGACAGTGTCAGAACTGAGTTTAACTGCAGAACAACTACAGCTGCTATCCCTAGAGAATTGCTTGGCCACCACAGTCCCACATAGTACCACACTCACACACATGGAATTGGTTACAAGAGCCTAAAGACTTACGTAAGACAGAAAGCTGAAAAACACAAAGAGCCTCTGTCCCTGGTTACAGTGGAAGTGCCCCACAGCCCTAAACTCTAAGACATCCACACTTCTCGTAAGTGGAAAGAAATATACCTTTTTGTGTTTAAGCCACTGTTACTTTAGCTTTTTAAAATCACACATAGCAGAATCTCATAGTGATACGGCCTTGCACAGACACATATATATTTATATATATAGATATATATATTTATATAGATATATATTTAAAATGTCACCTTACTTTGTAGTTATAGAGTGGTGAGATCTAGATACATCTGTTAAACAACAGACTATGTAGCTAGGGACCAGAGAAAAACTTTTCACAGGGATAATGCATGTAAAGAGTATGTTGGAACTAGATTAACAAAGTATTACTTTTTCATTTATAACAACACTCATTGAAAGTCATTTTAAACTTAATATAATTATACTAGTACTTATAATTACTACCTGCCTATCAGAAAATAAGTAAGTCATTATCCTAATTATAACCCTCAGGCAAAAAAGAGGCCTTTACTGGAATCATGTTCATTGCGGCATTATTTACAATAGCCAAGATATGGAAGATATGGAAACAACCCAAGTGACAATCGATGGATAAATGGGTATAGAGAATGTGCTATGTACGTGCGCACACACACACACACATGCACGCACACACACACACACAGTGGACTACTATTCAACATAAAAAAGAATGAAATCTTACCATTTGGGTCAACATGGATGGACCTCGAGAGCATTACGCTAAGTGAAAGAAGTCAGACAGAGAAAAACATACCATATGATCTCACTTATATGTGGAATTAAAACAAAAACAAAATAAGCTCGCAGATACAGAGAACAGACTGGTGGCTGCCAGGGGTAGGGAGGAGGTGAAACAGATGAAGGGGGTCAAAAGGTACAAACTACTAGTTAAAAAATAAATAAGTCATGAGGATGTAACGTACAGTACGGTGACTGTAGTTAATATGCTATTCATACCTTGTTTTATCGTGCTTCACAGATACTACGTTTTTTACAAATTGAAAGTCTGGGGCAACCCTATGCCAGCAAGTCTATTGGTGCTATCTTTCCAACCGTGTCTGTTCACTTTGTGTGTCTGGGTCACACTTGGGTGATTCTGGCACTATTTCAAACTTTCTCATTATTCTTATTTTGTTACCGTGATCTGTGACCAGTGATCATTCATATTACCATTGTAACTGTTTTAGGACACCATGAACTACACCCATACGAGATGGCAAACTTAATTTATAAATAGGTGTTCTGACTGCTTCGCAGACTACCTCTCGCGCGTGCTCTCCTCAGGTCTCCCTATTCCCTGACATACGGTAATATTGGAATCAGGGAAATCAAGAGCCCTACAATGGCTTCTAAGCGCTCAAATGAAAGGAAGAACCGCATGTCTCTCACTTTAAATCAAAACCTAGAAATGATGAAGCTGAGTGAGGAAGGCATGTTGAAAGCTGAGCCAGGCCAAAAGCTAGACCTCCTGTGCCACAGTTAACCAAGTTGTGAATGCAGACAAAAGTTCTTGAAGGAAATTAAAAGTGCTAGTCCAGTGAATATACGAATGATGAGAAAACAAAGCAGCCTCACTGCTGATATGAACAAAATTTTAGTGGTCTAGATAGAAGATCAAACCAGCTGCAACAGTCACTGAAGCCAAAGCCTAATCCGGAGCAAGGCCCTAACTCTGCTATTCTAAGGCTGAGAGAGGTGAGGAAGCTGCAGAAAAGTCTGAAGCACAGCAGAGGTTGGGTTCATGAGGTTTAAGGAAGGAAAGAAGCCATCTCTGTACCATGAAATTACAAAGTCAAGCAGCAAGAGCTGACGTAGAAGCTACAGAGACTTATCCAGAAGATGTAGCTCAGATAATAAATGAAAGTGGCTACACTAAACAACAGATTTGCAATGTAGATGAAACTGTCTTCTATTGGAAGACCCACCTTGGACGTTCATAGTAGAGAGAAGTCAACGCCTGGCTTCAAAGCTTCAAAGGACAAGCTGACTGTCTTGCTAGGGGCTAATGCAGCTGGTGACTCGAAGTTCAAGTTAATACTCATTTACCGTTCTGAGATTCCTAGGGCCCTTAAGAATAATGCTAACTCTACTCTGCCTGTGCTCTGTAAATGGAACAATAAAGCCTGGATGACAGCCCATCTGTTTTACAACATGGTTTACTGGAAATTTTAAGCCCAATGTTGAGACCTACTGCTCAGGGGGAAAAAAAAAAAAAAAAGATTCCTTTTAAAATATTACTGCTCACTGAAAAGACACCGGGTCACCCAAGAGTTCTGATGGAGATGGACACCGAGATTAATGAATGTTGTTTTCATGGCTGCTAACACAATATCCACTCTGCAGTCCATGGATCAAAGAATAATTTCAATTCTCAAATCTTATTTTTTAAAAAATATTTTATTTATTTAATTGACAGAGAGAACGAGCGTACAAGCACGAACAGGGGGAGCGGCAGGCAGAGTCAGAGGGAGAAGCAGGCTCCCCGCCGAGCAGGGAGCCCGAGGAGGGGCTCGATCCCAGGACCCTGGGATCATGACCTGAGCCGAAGGCAGACGCTTAACTGCCTGAGCCACCCAGGCACCCCCAATTTCCAAATCTTATTATTTAAGAAGTTCATTGCATAGGGCTACAGATGAGACGGTTAGTGATTCTTCCGATGGATCCAGGCAAAGGCAATAGAAATCTTCTTGAAAGAAGTCACCATTCTAGGTGCCATTAAAAACATCATGATTTGTGGGAAAAAGCCAAAATATCAACATGAACAGGAGTTTGGAAGTCACGCATTCCAACCCTCATGGATGACTTTGAGGGGTTCGAGAATTCAGTGGAGGAAGTAACAGCAGATGTGGTGGAAACAGTGAGAGAACTAGAATTAGAAATGGAACCTGAAGATGGGACTGAACTGCAATCTCGGGACAAACCCTGAACAATGGGGAGCAAAGAAAGTGGTTTCGTGAGATGGAATCTACCGGTGAAGAAGCTGTGAAGATCGTGGAAATGACAACAGAGGATTTAGAATAGGACATAAGCTTACTTAATAAAGCAGCGACAGGGTTTGAGTGGATGGGCTCCAATTGTGAAAGAGGTTCTACTGTGGTTAAAATGCTATCAGCTAGCGGTGCATGCTGCCGAGAAATTGTTTGTGAAAGGAATAGTAAAGCAGATACGGCAAACTTCATTGTTGTTTAAGAAACTGCCATAGACAGCCCAAGCTTGAGCAACCACCACCCTGAGCAGTCAGCAGCCATCAGTATTCAGGCAAGACCACCACCACCCCCACTAGCAAAAAGATGACGATTCACTAAAGCTCAGGTGATGGTTAGCATTTTTTAGCAATAAAATGTTTTAAAATTAAGGTCTGCACGTTGTTGTTTTTTAGACAGAGTGCTATTGCACACTTGATACACTAGAGTATGGTATAAAGACGACTTTTATATGCACTGGGAAACCAAAAATTCATTTGACTTTCTTTAGTGTAATATTTGCTTTATTGTGGTTGTCTGGAACTGAACCCACCTATATTTGAAAGTTACTAAGAAAGTAGATCTTAAAAGTCCTTATCACAAGAAAAAATAATTTTTTTCTAACTATGTATGGTAATGGATGTTAATTAGACATATTGTGGTGACCCCTTTATAATATATACAAATATTAAATCACTGTGTTATATACCTGAAAGTAATATAATGTCATATGTCAATTATACCTTAATAAAAATTAAAAAGAAAGAAAAATGTAGGTTCTTGTTGACTAGAAAACAAATGCAAGTTCTGTTTTCCACTATGAACACTTTCTTCATTTAAGCAAAAGCCTGAATGTATCTCTTATGGGTGGATGGGGGAAACTTGGCAATAATGATATGTATATGTAAAAAGCCACACTTACACCAGGAGGCAGAGGGAACCACTATAACATTTCTAAAGGACTGTTTTCAAGAAGTATTTCAACCCATCTTACACCCTGCAATACAGGATATGTAGAGCGAGGAAGTCTTGACCCTTTTCCTCCAGCTTAGCTAAGCCCCTGCAGCTTTATGCACTTAGGGTTCAAGGCATGCCTATAATTCACTGCTCTAAAAACTTACACAGCCAATCTGACCACACAGGACTTAAAGAGGAAGAAAGTCAGAGAATAAGGGAAAATAAGAATAGTGGAGCATTGGTATTCAGGGGAAGAAGAAATCAGCAAGGATCAGATGTAAGGAAAATAAAAGACACAAGGGAAGGAGGAGAGAAACAAGGAGGATGGAAGAGAAAGAGTGGAAGATTAAGAAAAATACTTTGCCATTCGTTCTTAAGGTTTATTGGAAACTTACGATTTGGGAACTCTGAATATACTTCTCACAGAATGAATGCTATAAATGGTAGATACGGTTCTAGGATCAGTCCCACAAAGGCCTAGGGAAACCATTACGTGCCTAACATACTGATGAGCTATTTCTTCCAAATCATCCTTTGTGATGGAAGAGGAAGGGGTTTCTCCCCTAGTTCCAGTGGGCTCACTGCATCGGGTTCCTGCAGAGCGCGCATTTTACTTTTCAGCAGCACCCGTGTGCTAACAGCAGTAGCACCTTCCCATGGGCAGGACCCCCATCCCCAGGGAGCTTCAGATTGGAACATCACCGGCTACGTGCCCCAAATCCCCAACAGCAGCTTGCAGTGAGTTCTGAGGCTAGGCACCTCCCTGTGGAAGGCCTCGCCCAGCTGTCCCGAGGGCAGACTGCCAGCAGTCCCACTGGGATGGCACCTCAGTGACCACTGCCACTCTCCAGTAAGGGCAGAATCTCAGGCCTCAGAGGAAATGGCTTCTTCTTTGGGTGCTCTAGCTCAGTCATAAGGGTGGTGGCTGCTATGTGCATCTGCTAAGTCTGTATTCTCCATAGGGTTCTCTTGGCCCTCTTACTTCATTCCTCTAATAATCCATCATGTTACACTCTCTCTGATGAAATTCCTGTTTGGTTTCTGTCTCCTGACTGGACTCTAACTGATACAGCAAGCTTTTACCAGGAAAAAAAAATCCCCAAATAGTCAATAAATATACAGCATGAAACACACTCAGATTTTACCAGTAAACAGAGAACGAGATGGCATCTGAAACAGTGCCATTCCTAGGTAGATACTCTACAGAAATTCTGGCACATCTGCATAGAGATGCAGATAAAAATGTTTATTACAGCAATGCCCATAATAGCAAAAAATTACAAACAACTTAAGTGTCCAAAGAGGAAAGCAAACTGGTATAGTCATACAACGTACTACTACTACACAAGGTAAAAACAAATAGCTGGGAGTTACATGTGTCAGCATGGATAAATCTCAAATGCCTAACCTGAACCAGAAGGCAAACTGCAGAAAAAAACACACAGAAATGGCATTTCTATGAAGTCAAGACAAGCCAAAAAAAAAAAAAAAAGGCCTATGGAAATAATAATCTAAAATATGTATGGGAATGAATAACAAAGTAAGGAGGATGGTTACTTCTGGATTGAAGAAACGGGCCTGGGAGGGGTCATGTTTAATTTGTCAAGCTAAGTGATGGGGAGTACTCTGTTGGTTCTGTTATCTAGCTCTTTGTATATACTTGAGACATTTCATAATAAAATCAATAATTACCTATAAACTGACAGTTCTTAGAAGGTGGGTGATAAAATAACATTATTAATGAAAAGCAAGTTTGGTTTGCTTTGATTTTTTTTTTTGAAGATTTATTTATTTGAGAGACAGACACAGTGAGAGAGGAACACAAGCAGGGGGAGTGGGAGAGGGAGAAGAAGGCTCCCCACTGAGCAGGGAGCCCTACGTGGGGCTCGATCCCAGGACCCTGGGATCATGACCTGAGCCGAAGGCAGACGCTTAACCGACTCACCCACCCAGGCACCCCTGAAAAGAAAGTTTTATTGCTAAATGGAATGAAAAGTGGTAAATTAGGATCTAGATATCAAAATATTCCTTCCGCTTGAATACCTGAATACTTGTTTATTCACTGCACAAGAAACTATAATCTGGAGGAAAAATGTAGGACAAAAATAATGACACAATCATTAACGTAATCATCATTCAGCTTGGCCACAATGTCAAAATTCCAAAACTGGGTCCATAGTTAGCCAAAAGACAAAATTCTATCTTATGAAAGAAATACCTATACCTCAAAATATACCTGGGCTCACGTTTTGAAGTAACAAGTACACCTGGAATACGGGGCGCCTGGGTGGCTCAGTCGTTAAGTGTCTGCCTTCAGCTCAGGTCATGATCCCAGGGTCCTGGGATTGAGCCCCGCTTCAGGCTCTCTGCTCCGCAGGAAGCCTGCTTCTCCCTCTCCCACTCCCCCTGCTTCTGTTCCCTCTCTCGCTATGTCTCTGTCAAATAAAAATAAATAAATAAATAAAATTAAACTAGAAATACTAAATTATGTTTAGGCAACAGTTTCTGTGAATAATCTGTACCACTCACCAAAGTCGAAACTGATTTCTTAGAGGTGAGAAACTCTGGACAATATAATTATACCCTAAATACTGTTTGCTTCTTTTGATTCAGGGAACAAGGCCATATGGGTTTTAGAACCTGTGTTTATTTCTTACTTCTTCATTAGTGTAAGTGTAAAGTTTAATAAGCCATTTACTGTCTTGTAGTAGTTTGCTAGGGCTGCCATAACAAAATACCACATTCTGGGTGCTTTGAACAAGAGAAACATTTTTCTCACAGCTCTGGAGGCTAGAAGTCTAAGATTAAACTTATTTTTCTTGCAGCTCTGGAGGCTAGAAGTCTAAGATTAAACTTATTTTTCTCACAGCTCTGGAGGCTAGAAGTCTAAACCGACTGTTGGCAGGTTTGGCTTCCCTCTGAGGCCTCTCCTTGGCTTGTAGATGGCCACCTTCTCACTACAGCCTCACATGGTCTTTTCCTGGTGCCCAAGCATCCCTCACGTCTCGTTCTGTGTCCAAATATCCTTATGGTTCTTATGACACCAGTCACACTGGATCCGTGCCTTCTCTAATGGCCTCGTTTTAACTTAATCATCTCTTTCAAGGCCCTATCGCCACACACGGTCACATCCTGAGCTAGTGGTGGAAGGGCTGTGCCATATGAGTCTGTGGGGAGGACAAAATGCAGCCCCTAACTGTCCTCAAAAATTCTTATTACATGATCCTCTCAGGCTTTCTCATTCCATTTTCATCCTTCTCTCACATTTTAATTCACAGAAGGCATATTTTAGATGTTGTTAGCAAAAGCTTTACATCCTTGGCCCTTTTGTTCTTAACTCTCCAAGTTTAATATTCAAGTGGTTCCAGGCAATGCAGAATTTCACATGCTTAGGAAAAAGTTCTCTAGTTCCTTGACTAGTTAAAAAATATTTGATATAACCTGCGTGGATATGGGAGGAACACCTATACCAAAAATAAAGCATATAACAAAAAACAGACTTTTGAATTTGTAATGTTAATTTTAGCTTCATGGAGATAATCAATTCAATATTGACTATAGCCACTCCATCAGATTATTAAAATCAAAATAACAGAAATTAACAAAGTTGGAACTTTTACATTCAGCGACGCGTCTTTCAAACTTATCTTCTCATCTTGTTCTATATTATACAGGTTTCCTACAATTTTATCCTTGGTTCTCTCAAACTTGTCCGATTATCAGACTCCCTTGAGGAATTAAACTGAAAAATGGATTTTTCACATTCCTTGCTACACACTTAAAATCATAGTCTTCTAGAGATAGGGTCCAGGATTATATATTTTCTAAAACTTCTCCAGGTTAGGGGCACCTGGGTGGCTCAGTCGGTTAAGCATCTGCCTTCCGCTCACATCATGATCCCAGGCTGCTGGGATCGAGCCCCGCATCGGGCTCCCTGCTCAGAGGGAAGCCTGCTTCTCCCTCTCCCACTCCCCCTGCTTGTGTTCCCTCTCTCGCTGTGTCTCTCTCTGTCAAATAAATAAATAAAATCTTTAAAAAATAAATAAATAAAAGTTCTCCAGGTTATTACTGTAAAGCAAAATGCTCGGAAGTGACCACTCGTTTGCAACCAGCTTAAATTAGTAATTGCCGGAAATATTTGGAGCACGTTTTCATACATACTTATTTCTAAATCACGCATAGGTATTACTGTTCTACATGTATTACATACGTTAGAAAACATTCAAAAATAGAAAATCTGAAGCGATGAAAAGAAAGTAAATATAAAGTCAAACATGTTCATTATAATATCCCCAATGGACTGTTGGCATACCTATTTTAGAGACCTTGGCTTAAATTATGAGGATCTTTACATCTTTAATTGCAACACCGTTTTCTTCTGAACTCTAGACCTATATATCCAGTTGCCCAGGGACGCTTCCTTCTGAGTGTGCTATAGGCACCTTAAATGCACTCAAAATAAACTACTCTTTAGCTTCCTTCTGCGACCCCAAGGTGAACTTGGGGTGGGCGGGGGGAGCCTGTTCTTCCTCCATAATCCGCCGAAGTTACAAACATTAGGGATAAGCTGGACTACCCTCCCTCTTGCTCATATTGCATTGATAGTGTACCTTCTACTTCCTTAACATCTTCCTCCAACCTGCCAATAACCATTCAAAGAGTGTTGCCCTAGACCCTGTTTTTCCCTCGTAACACTGCTTTCCTAGTCTCCCTGAGTACGACATCATATTTCCAGATTTCCATTTATCTTCCATACTGCTGCCAAACTCATAATTTAAAATGCAATTCTGGTCAAGCAATTTCCGCATTTTATACCTTCCAGTGTTTCATTCTCACAGGATAATTTTAAATTTCCAGCATGAAAAGGCCTGATCTAGTCCTTGCCTATCTATATCCAGTTTCTTTCTTCTACCCTTTTCTACCTTATTCCCAGCGCTCCTACAAAAGAGAAACTCTTGAGTCCTCTGAATACAAGAGTTGTCCTTCAAGACTCTAGGCCTCGGGGCTCCTGGGTGGCTCAGTCGGCTCTTGATTTTAGCTCAGGTCATGATCTCAGAGTCCTGGGATGGAGCCCTGCCTGAGCCCTGTGTCCCCACCTCATTAGGGAGTCTGTTTGAGGATTCTTTCTCTCTCTCCCTCCCTCTCTGCCCCACCCCCTTCTCTCGAGTCCAAAAACACCTACGCTCTCTAAAATAAATAAATCAATTTAAAAAAAAAAAAAAAGAAAAAGATTCCAGGCCTCTAGCCCTGCCATTCCCTCTGCCAATAACACCCTTCAAGATCCAAGTCAAGTATTTCTCTGGAAAGCCTTTTGTAAACTTGAGGTACAGATGATCCCTCTCTTCTGTAACTTAATAGACACTACATGAATATCTGTAGAATGAAAGTAATAAAGTAATAAAACATAAGAAGTAAGGAAATGTGACCTGAGTTAGACACTGCAGATGAAAAGATCAGTGAACTTGAATTTTATATCAAAGCAAAATACATATTCAAAAACATAACGATAGAAACCATCCATAATGAAATAGAGAGTAAAAAAAAATGGTGAAAAGAAAATGCAAAGCTGCGGGACAATATCAAGCAGGCTAACATCCAAGTAGCAGGAATCCCAGAAAAGGGGTAGGGTAATCAGAAAAAAAAGTTCAGAGAAATAATAGCCAAATATTTTCCAAATTTGATGAAAACCATAAGCCCACAGTTCCTAGAATCTCAACAAATCCTATGCAGAAGAAATATGAAGAAAGCCACACCAAGATCATACCAAGATCATAATCAAACTGGGGGTGGAAAAGTTGCCAGAAAAAAAACATGACATCTAGAAGAACAAGTAACAGCAGTTTCCCATCAGAAGTTACACAAATGAAAAGACAATGGAGTGACATGTGTAAGTTCTGAAGGGAAAAAAATGTCAAGCTAGGATTTTGCTATATCCAGCAAAAATATCTTTTAAAAAATGAGGGAGAGGGTGCCTGGGTGGCTCAGTTGGTTAAGGGACTGCCTTCGGCTCAGGTCATGATCCTCGGCTCAGGTCATGATCCTCGGGCTCCCGGCTCAGCGGGGGGTCTGCTTCTCCCTCTCACCCTCTTCCCTCTCGTGCTCTCTCTCATTCTCTCTCAAATAAATGAGTAAAATCTTTAAAAATAAATAAAAAAATAAAAAAAATTAAAATGAGGGAGAACTACTTTTAAAGACAAAAGCCCAAGAGAATTTATCATCAGCAGATCTACACTATGAGAAACAGTAAAGGAAGGTCTTCAAGCAGAATCTCCATAGAGGAATGAAGAACAGAAATGATAAATATGTGGTAATAAAAGACTTTTGTTTCTCATTTATTTATTTTAAAAGATTTTATTTATGTATTTGACAGACAGAGAGAGACACAGCAAGAGAGGGAACACAAGCAGGGGGAGTGGGAGAGGGAGAAGCAGGCTTCCCCCCGAGCAGGGAGCCCGATGCGGGGCTCGATCCCAAGATCCTGGGATCATGACCTGAGCCAAAGGCAGACGCTTAAAGACTGAGCCACCCAGGCGCCCCTTTTGTCTCTCATTGAAAAATAGTTCTTAAAAATTGAACTCTTAAAGCAAAAATATTTTGGGGTTCATAACATATGTACAAGCAAAATGTATACCAGTAGAAAAACGTAGTGAGGGCTAAATGAACATACACTGATAAGGTTCTTCCAGTCTACATGAAGTGACAATGTAATTTCTAGAGTTTGGCTGTGAAAGCTGCACACTGAAAATCCTAGAGCAACCACTACAAAAATAAAAACAATGAAGTATAACTGAATTTCAGCCTTTGCTTACAATGTAAAAAACTAAAAGAGCATTTATTTTCCCTACCCTTAAAACAAACAAAAGACAATTTAATTTCCAAAATTGTAATTTTCCTCAAATCCTTCAGAGACCTGAAGTCACACAGCAACTAACTGCTACGATATCTAAGACAGGGAGGAACTAGATAGGAGCACCTGCGTACTGGGGGGAGCGGGGGAGATACCAGATGTCATAAAAGTGAGTAAAAAGATTTCAGTTAAATTTTTAAGCAAATTGTTAAAAAAGGTAAGGTAGGCTACAGTGAGAGTATAGAATCCCTGGGGCTTCAGACACAGAGTAACTGCACCCCCTCGTACATTTTTCTTCAAAGATTTTACCAGGAGTTCTAAGAAAGATTGGCATGAGGATGGGAAACCTGAAAAAGGTGCATGGTGCAGGCCTGGGGGGGGAACAGCAGCAGCTCTGAGAAAAGGGTGACGCCTTGCCTGGATCCTTCCCACTTCGCCCATGGAACAAAAGCCTTAAGCTATTATTAGAAGGGCAAAAAACACTGTTGCTTTTAGGGCATACATGAAGACCCACAGCAGCTGGGAAAGGGCACTAGAAAAAGAAAACCTACCCTTGGTGTAGGGGCACGACACTGTCTTCGGTCTACACAATGAGGGTTCCTTTTTTTTTTTTGGTAAGATTTTATTTCCTTATCTGACAGAGAGACAGAGATAGCGAGAGAAAACACGAGCAGGGAGGAGAGAGAGAAGCAGGCTCCCCGCTGAGCAGGGAGCCCAACATGGGGCTCGATCCCAGGACCCCAGAATCGTGACCTGAGCCAAAGGCAGACGCTTAACCGACTGAGCCACCCAGGCGCCCCTAGACAATGACGTATCCTATAGCTGGGGTAGAGGCAGACTCACCGAAAAGGACCCACTCTCAAGACTCAGAGACACTGTACCTAAGAATGAGGCTGAATCAGAACAACAGAGAATGTACTGTCTCCACTCTCTGACCACCATCACCAATAGAGCAAGCATTTAATCTACTGCTGAGGGAGGGTAACAGCATAGAGAAAAACCCTCTGGCAAACCAGTCCCCACCTTAAATACAAAGTAATGCCAGGCGACTTTGAAGCCTGTGGGGCACTGATGATAACAACTATAGTGACAAAATCCAAACCCAGCTCAACTCCCAGATAGGCTGACTGATCAACCTCCCATACTAAAGGCTGAGCAAAAGATAAGGTGTGCCTATTTCTAGACTAATTATCTACTGTCCTGCAGAAGACATCCAGCTTTCAATAAAAAGTTGAGACATATGAAAAAGAAAGAAAACATACCAGCAATGGACAAAACAACAGAATTAGATCCGAGATGTCCCAGACGCTGGAATTATTGCAGAATTTAAAATAACTATGATTAATACGCTAAAGGCTGGAGTAGAAAAGGTGGGCAACATGTATAATCAGAAGGATAATTTCAGCACAGAGCTGGAAACTACAAGAACGAACAAAAAATGCTAGAAATTAAAAACACAGGAAGAGAGATAAAGAAGACTTTTGATGGATTCATCAGCAGACTCAACACAGCTGAGGAAAGAATCGGCGAACTTAGAAGTCAACAGAAATTACCCAAACTGAAGCACATACACACAAAAGTGGTGGAAGAATTAAAAAACAGAATAGAACATCCAAGAGCTGGGAGACGATAACGAACGATCTAAATCATGTGTAACTGTAATCCAGAAAGCTCAGAGAACACCAACCAGGATAAATGCGAAAAAGGTATCTCTAAAAGCTAGTACTGGAAATAAAAGAGAATCGTAACAAAAACTCAATCCAAAGGAAGGCAAGAGAAGGAAAAAAGCCACAGAGAATAAATAGGACCAGGGCGCCTGGGCGGCCAAGTCGGTTAGGTGTCTGGCTCTTGGTTTTGGCTCAGGTCATGATCTCATGACTCCTGGGATTGAGACCCAAATCGGGCTCCCAGCTCAGTGCGGGGGCGGGGAGGGGGGCCTGCTTGAAGTTTCTCTCCCTCTGCCCCTCCCCCCACCCCGCTCTCTCTCAAATAAATAAATGAATCTTAAAAAAAAAAGAATGAGACAAACACCAAACAACTAGCAAGATGGTCAACCGAAACTCAAATTTAGCATTAATCATATTAAATATATAAATGGCCTAAAACACCGAATAAAAGCACTTCTCAGAATGGAATTTACCGAGCAATGTTTCAGACAGGAAAGACACATAGGGGTTTAAAAGTAAAATAACACATATTATGCAAATAGTAAATCAAAAGAAGGTTGGGAGTGTCTAAACTAGTATCAAAGTAGACATCAACATAAGAAATAAACCAGAGATAAAGGGGGCCTTTTAAAAATGACGAAGGCTTTATTTCATCGCAAGGATATAATAATCCTAAATGTGTATGCACCTAATAATAGAGCTTCAAAATCCATGAAACCAAAACCAACAGAACCAGAAAAATAAACAAATCCACAATTATACTTGGGTGTGTCACCCCCCTCAATAATTGACAGAATGAGTTTACAGAAAATCGCTATAAATACAGAAATTTTAAATTGGAAGCGCAGAGCAGAAACAGGTAAAAGAAAAACAAAGATGAAATAAAGATAAACCAATTTGCGGGTGGAAGGCTGCTTCCTCTCAAACTGCATGAAATACAGCCTCAGACTGGCTGAATTGGTAATCTCTGATTGAAAATGAAGACCATCTAGGATGAGGCATTTGTGAGCCTTTTAGACTGGAGGGGTTACTTAATTAACACAGTTATCAATGTTGAGGTCTATATTGCCTCCTATCAGAATTACTTGAGCTACCTATTAAGGAGGAAGATTCTCAGGCCCCAGGCCCAGCTCTGTTGCATCTAATCTCCAAGGATTATCTAAAAATCAACAGTTTTAACAATCTTCCCAGCTCAATGAAACCTGCAAACTACTGGTCTAAGATAGGATGCCATTCCTTAGGCGACAGAACCCAATAGAGGCAATTCAAAGGCTCAAATGTATTTCACTGTCCTCACCATACGGAAAGGTCTTCACTTTGCTCAGTGCCAGAGTCTACAAGGGGAATTAAGGCGCCTGCAATGTGATACTTCATTGTGATTCCCAGAACTCCTGGAGGGATTGGTGGGGGTAAGATTAAGCAGCTTTACGTTGAACACATAGATGCATATACAGAAAAGGGTGACGGAGAAGCGGAAAGGAAGAATGAGGGACTATGTGTGTATGTGTGTTATGTGTGTATATGGTCATCAAATACGGGGTGAAGTAATTTTGGTCGAGCCGTAGATTCACAGTCTTCTTTCTCACAAATAAAACAGGTCAAGCACACACTTTTTAATTTCCAGAAGCTAGGCTTCTAGTTGAAGAGTCAATATACCAGCCTGGCTTAAATATAATGGCTAACACTTATTGAACCATGCTAAGTACTCTGTGTATATTTTAACAGAATCTTTACAATAACCTTGTGAAGCAGGAATTATTATCCCCACTTTACAAAGTTGAAACTGGACCATCAAGAGATTATAACTTGCCTAAAGTCATATGGCCATGATAAATCAAGGATTCAAACTAAGGGAATTTGGCAACAAAGATCTGTTTTCTGAGCCCACTCTGCTTTTCCTGCCGATGCTGGTAAGGGATGGCTGCTTCCAATCCCTGGACTAAAAGGTAGCTTCTGATTTGAAGCTAGATTTTGCACTAGGTGCCAGAACCTAGCTGCCACTCCCACCGCTACTGGTTCAACCGCAGGTCAACTAAGAGGAATCGATTCCTTCCAAGTTTTCACGTTGAGGTCTCCACTGTAAAAGGAATTATGGGCCATTTCTTTCTTGCCAACATGGCAAAGGACCAAGAACACTGCTGGCTCTGCCTCAGCTGAAAACTGAGCAGCCTTTCGAAAGCTGTAGAATTCTCTATTGTATCAAAAGTCCTGGTAGCTGGTAGAGATGTTCTAAATGAGCTTTGGGGATGAAGTCAGGACCTCCCACAGCTGGTGACAGGATCTGCATACCAAAAAAAGTAGATGCTCAAGAACTCAGAATACTTTCACCGAGAAAGAATTCCTCCTTTCCCACAGGCAGTAGATCTCCAAGAGAATGGTACACACCTCTGGTGCACAAACCAGGAAAACTCAAGATAGTACAGCTCTTTCTGGGGCAAAAATCAGTGACAGTTTCTCACAGGGGCAGGCAACAGTTCACAAGAGGTTCTAGGACTGTGCCTAATCGAGAGTCGATTACCAAGAGTCAAGGCCAAAGAAAAGGCTAGGTCAGGAAAGAGACTGCAAACTGAAATGGGAGAGTTGAAAGCCAAGAATGTCCAGTGGGTTGTTGTAAATTTGGAAGGACAGAAGAGGCAGGAGAATGGAGAAGTAATTAACAGCTGTTATTTAGAACTTACATTTAGAACATCGTGAGAGGTTTCGAGATCTCTGATTATTGGGCCACATTTACTTCAATCCTAAGAGGTAGGTGCTATTAAGCACATTTTATAGAAGAAACGAGGCACAGAGAATTTAAGTTGCACAGACAGTACATGGCAGAGCTGGGATTCTCGCCCAGACAGTTGCCACCGGTGATCATTTACATTCATAAACACGACACAGGGCTGCCTCTCTAGAAAAACCAGTAAGAACTGAACTGGGAGTGGAAGAGAGAAAAACCGATGACCTGAGGTGGGGTAAGAGTTGATCTGAAAACACATGAAGTAAGCCAGGTCTACCCTTTATGTGTGATCTCCCACATACTTTGATGGGTTATAGATCTGCCCATGAGAGACAGAATCTTGTCAGGCAATCAGAATTCCAAACGATTCAGACCAGTATTCCAGGTTTAGGAACATTCGTTATATGTGAACTACAGTAACACCTTTCTTGCCCACCAAAAAAAGTGTTCTATATAATGTAGCTTACACAAAATAACAGGCTAAATAGTAAATAGGTTAAAAATAAAAATAAGCTATATCCAAAAAGATATTCTAAAATATAAGTGATTTCTAGTGAAAGACAAAAGAGGAGAACTATGGGTAGTGGGGCTAATCCTAAATAAGAGTAAGAGTGGTTGGCTATACAATGAAAATGCCAAGCAAAGGCAAGCATCTGTTCATAAACCTTACAGACATGCATACCGGCCTCATTTAGCGCTAACCATACGGAAAGGCTTCATGTCGGCAGTGGACAGCCAGCATGGTAGAGTGAGTGCTGTTAGAAGTGCTTCAACAGCCATACTGTGCTCTCCTCAGTTTGAGCGGTCCTCAACCATTTCTTTCAAGTAGATGCTCTCTCTCCAATGACTGTCTTTTGATTCACAGCAAAGATTTTGTTTTCTAAAGCATAAACAAACCTGGGGGTACTTAATGTTAAAACATATCAGATGTTAAAACGCAAGCTTTACTGAAGGTCTAGGTGGGTGAATCAGGTGGACAGGCGATACCCTGGGCCCACCTAGAAGCAGTTCTATAGAATGAGGAGAAAAAAATGAATTCAGCCAATAAAATGCTAACTGAAAGTTGATCATTTGTAATAAATAGTAAAGTAAAGGTGGAACTACGCTTAACTCTATCTACAGGAAGGCTCAGAAGTAATTCTAATTAGGCACCCTGTGCATCAGCTCAAGTTACTGAGCAGCACAGTCTATGGCATATGATCTAGAAGATTTATCTTTTGGCACAGTTAATCCAGCTCTTTGTCCCATATCATGTGTCTCAAGGACTATCCTGCGTCAATTTTCACAACGACGGTTCACTGAGAAGTGTCCAAAAGGAGAAATAGTAACGTTAGAGAGATTCCCATTCACATAGTTAAAATTACCCTTTACCAAATAAAAGCTTAACTCTCAACTAATTTGGAAAAGATACCCATTCAGACAGAATTTACATTTCTCTTAAGATTTCTAGCTACCTGAGGTCTTGGGGTACAGAAGTACCAATAACAATGTAATTTCCAAAGGCTGGCCTGGCCCCAAAAGGCATTCAACAGATTTTATTTAAACATACAAGAGCAATGATTATAAAGATTATCTAGACACAGCTTAACATAATAACACATTACAACAAATACTAATGAGTATATAACTTATTCTTGTAACGGCAGTCTGGCAAAGTTAGAAAGCAGTACCTAAAACAGAATTACTTTTACAGGATCATATCAACACTTGCACCGTTTTGCTTTAGTTCTCTGGCACAGGCAATCCTGACAGTAAACCATGGGTAGCAGTTTTTACCATCTTGAATGTCACTTGTCCCCTAATCTTCTCACCATCTTAAATTTTACCTGTCCCCTACTCCGGGGGTATCAAAAAGTATCTTTATCATGCTTTTCATCCCATTAACCCAACTCATTTGTCAGTGATTCAAATCTTTTTGTGGGCATAATTTCCCTTTACCAAAGCAGACTCAAAAGAGTAGAATTGTAAGTTATTATCTACTGGCTCTAAAAAATGATGTTTTTCCTTGTTCTACTTTTTTTTTTTAAAGACTTTATTTATTTATTTGAGACAGAGAGAATGAGAGAGAGAGAGAGAGAGAGAGAGAGCGCACATGAGAGGGGGGAGGGTCAGAGGGAGAAGCGGACTCCCTGCCGAGCCGGGAGCCTGATGCGGGAGCCAAAGGCAGTTGCTTAATGGAGCCACCCAGGCGCCCCCTTGTTCTACTTTTTAACTGAGCTTTTAGAAGTGTATTGTGGCAAAAAAGAAGAAACTGGTGTCTATACCCTTTATCAGTGTTGAAGTTTTTCTTGATAACACGTGCAGTTTAAATTTTATCACGCTCGTGAAATATAAAGGACTTAGATTGCCCAACAATCAGGGATTCTAGAACTGTCTACCTCCTTACCTCTTCCGCCAATAATCATTTTAGGTTTCATGTGAGTATATTCCCCATTTCCTTCTCTCCTTTCCATCCCCCTACTGTCCTCACTCAGTGTCTATAATCTCAGATTATTCCATGACCAGAACATCCAGCTTTCTTTCCCCACCCCGGATCGGAAAAGGATCACCTCTAGGGTTCCAGACGTCAGATCTTGACAAAGCAGAAACTTCAGAGGGTGATGTGGAGATAAAAAGACCCAGGAAATAAGATTTGGAAGAAGGAACAGTACAAAAGGTCTCTTTTATGAAAAAATAGTAAAAGAAGAAAAAAAAGGGGGTGACAGATGGAGTAAAGAAAGACATACCAATTAGTCTGAACATTTATATAGAGCACTTGTACAACATGCATTATGACATTTGAGCCACATACAAACAAGGTGGATCAATAACTGATATGAAATCAGTTTTAAAGTAATGGTCCAATGTAAAGGGGAAGAAAAGTCCTGAATGCCTTGATGAGATTGTGCCGAGTCCTGCCCTCCATACGTATCACTCAGTGTCATTCACATCTTTGTGCTCTTTCAGTAGATGGCTGAAAAATGCAGTCTAAAGCCGGCTTGATCTAGAACAGGGTTCTCAGAAGACTTCTGCCAGGATTCTGCAAACCTGAGCAGCCAGGGCTCCGATGCAGCCCAAGACTGCTTTCCAGTCCAGGCCAGTGGGAGACAATGCAGTTAAAAAGAGATAGAAAAGACTCTAACACTTTTTCAGAGTCAGGCATGTCAATCCCTGGTCTCCATTCCCTATAGTTCTGCTTTACTGGAGACAGAAACTGATCAAGAAAGAGGGACTTCTCCCAGCTTGGACTCTATTACTTTCCCACGATGCCCGGTGCCTCATAAAGGATTATTAATTATTAAAGGTTATTAACCCTTAAATGAAAAAGACCGAAGACATGGTTACAGGTATGCCAAGTTAATAGACACCATTTGATTTGAGTCCTTGCAGGAAAAGCCCTTATTTTTCTACCTCATTTTGGTGGGAATATTAGTTTTACAGGCCAGTAACAACAAACCCTGTACTTGACAGTTTTGCACTGGTCAGCCTTGTGAACCTTCACATGAGTTTCTACAAGTAAGGATTATTGTTTTCTGAGATCCATGTAACATGGTTACACAGAAAGCCATTGCCAGTGTTGTCCCATCATCTGAAAAGTACACACCTGTGCATACTGAACAAGTGAGACTCTGACATCCAGATCAAAAGTCCATTCAGCCATCAAAGTCAGCCCCCACAATGGAAGAAAATACTTGCAAATCACATATCTTACAAGGCACTTGTATCCAAAATATATAACTCTGACAGCCAACAAATGTTCTAATTTTTAAAATAGGGAGAGGATTTGAATAGATATTTCTCCCGAGAAGATATACAAATGATCAAGAAGCACAAGAAAAGATTAATTAAACATTATTAGTCATCAGGGAAACGTAAGTCAAAGCCACAAAGAAATATCATTTCATACCCAATAGGATGGCTGTAATCAAAAAGACAGCAATAACAAGTGTTGGCAAGGATATAGAGAAACTGGAACCCTCATTCACTGCTGATGGGATTCAAAAATATGCAGCCACTTTGGAAAACATGAATGAACCTTGAAAACATTATGCTAAGTGAAAGAACCAAGACAGAAAAGGCCACGCATCATATGATTCTATGTATATGAAATGTCCAGAATAGGCAAATCCATGGAGACAGAAAATAGATTAGTGGTTGCCGGGAGCTGGGGGTAGAGGGGAAGTGGGGAATGACTGCTAATGGGTATAGGATTTCTTTTAGGGATGATGAAAATGTTCTGGAATTAGATAATGGTGATTAAGGCATAATTTTGTGAATGTATACAACAGATTCTCATCTTTCAATGGGATTATATTCTATAAAGTTGCTGTAAACACTGGAGTAGTGAATACTAAGCCATTGCTCCTTAGGGAAATACAGGACTACGTTCCCACAAGCTTCTGTTCATAGCATTTTATTTTATTTTATTTTATTTTTTTAAAGATTTTATTTATTTATTTGAGAGACAGAGAGAATGAGAGAGAAAGCACATGAGATGGGGGGAGGGTCAGAGGGAGAAGCAGACTCCCTGCTGAGCAGGGAGCCCGATGCGGGACTCGATCCAGGGACTCCAGGATCATGACCTGAGCCGAAGGCAGTCGCTTAACCAACTGAGCCACCCAGGCGCCCTGTTCATAGCATTTTAATCAACCAATCAGTATATAACCTTGTTTTATGTGTGTTTCTGTCTAAAAACACCTTATTTAATAGATATTTCTTATAATTAATTATATGCAGTATTTCTTTATACTAAAGCACTAACCAAGAAGAGTTTAACATTTTCCTAGCCTTGGGTAATGTGACAGTAAAATTTTTTGGCTTTCAGTCTCACATGGATGCCATCCACTACTTTATGCACTTTTCCATCTTTTCCATGGCTTCATCACACACTATAGGTGTTACTTTGGCATTTTCCAAAGCAGCCTCATGAACAGATTGGCATATTTCCTCCCTTTTTTCTAGATGTACTGCACTGATGATTCACTAACATTGAGCTCATAGTGAACAGCACTATAACTCATGCATGAAAGAAGAAAAAGCTTATCTAACATGTATTTTCTTTGTAAGGCACATCACAGCCTTCCAGTGCTTGGGAACAGTAGACAGCACCTCAGCCTATACTTGGGAGCCATTCTAAACAGCAACACCACCAATATAAAGCACCAAAAATGCAAAAAACACGACGCTAAATAGACCACAAAAAGGGCACCTGTCTTTAGTATGAGAGCTGTCCAACCTCAGCTGGAAACGTGCATGTGAAGCAATTCAAATTTTTCACCACTGTGCACATTTCCATGAATAATCAACTGTACAAAAATTCACTACTGAGTTGCAGAACTTTAAAAGTGAACTTTATGGTATGTGAGTTTTTGAATTATATCTCAGTAAACCTGTTATTTAAAAAAAACTTTAAAAAGAAAAATATCAAGTATGTCCTACATGTGACATATAAAACTTATGCTTTATATACCACTATCCGTGGCTTCTTTTTTCTCCCATGTATCCTGTGAAATAGAAAAATACCATTCTGTTGTATGAGAGATTAATGAGACTGACTAGCAGGAAGAAGCAGATGAGGAGGACACCCAGAAAGAGGACTTTCTGGGCTCCTTACAGTGCTCCCGGACCCCAGTTCCTATCCTCTGGAAGCCTGCTTGTCCAACGCTTTCTTCAGTCCCACTGTAATTAATGCCCCCTTGTTGCTGAAACTGGCTCAAGTAGGCTTCTATTCTGGCAACCAAAACAATTCTAATTAATACAATAGACTTTCAGAGAATTTCCTTGAATCTTTTGATGAAGCAATGAATGAGTATACCTAGGTCTTCAACTAGAACTTGAATAGATGCCTGGAATTTAGGCTTGCGAACCATTCCATGCAAGGGAAATGTTGAAGCGTAACTGCTGAGTGGTGTAACGTACTCCTGGCACTATAGACCCTGCATTAGAATCCCTAGAACAAGCAGTCCTTTGTGGTCCTGACTCTGTCACTAACTAGCTGTGAGACCTCTGTAACACAAGATCAAAAAAACAATCAGTTCCTAAGGTCTCGCAGCTCTGATATTTTTTGGTTATGTAAATGAAACATACTGCTTAAAACAGTTCATACACCATTGATTACCTTGCTAACCCCCTCCTTCATGGCCATCACAGAAGATAAATGTCAACTCAGGCTGACTCAGCCCAGTGTGTCCAGATCAAGTTACAGTGTTCAACTAAGCACTATTCCAGCTCTCAGCTGAATTAGCAAATCCCTATTAAGATTACAATGGATAATTAAAGTGTTAATTTGGTAGAGAGACCTTTGAAGTATTTTTATTTTAATAGGACAAAAAAAGAGAGTAAGCTTCATTCCCCCTCCCTCCCCACAAACATTCATTTTCTCCACCGTGCAAGAGCCCAAGATCCAAGGGAGCTCTCCCCAGGTGATCTGAACCACTGCGGTACAGCAGCTGGGGAGGGTCAGTGTGAATCAGTATCCTCAAACTTTAGTCTGCAGCAGAATCACCTGCAGGGCTTGTTAAAAAGCAGAGTGCTGGGCTCCACCCCAGAGTTCCTGATTCAGTAGATCCAGGAGGGTGAGAAGTTTTACATTTCTAGCCAGTTCCCAAGCAATGTGAACTGTTGGTTTTTGGTTTGGAACCACAGCTTGAGAACCATAGAAAATCTCAGAGAATCAATCCTTACCGCCAGGTTATATTGCCTCGGAGAGGTTGTCCAGTGGAGATGCTATTGTATCGGAGACTGCAGGTAAAAAGAGCCTCCATAAAGGTTTTCCTTGTTCTCTTCCCCTTTCCTATTTTTAGCTTTCCTAGAGAGGTAAGGAGCTCCTCCTAAGGGCTTTCTAAAGCATTAGATGTATCTCTTTTCAAAGTCCCATCACATGACATGCCAATTGAAAGAAACCTGAAACCTGTTCCCTCTTGAAGCAACCGATTGCTTCATAATGTGACAATAGTTCTTTCATGAAACAGGTACGTTCAATCCTTACATTAATGTTTTATGCCATATTGTTTATCAAGTAGTGACTCCTCTCCCTTTAGGTTAGTCTTAGAGATGCAGTGTTCTGAAACTCTATGAATGCCTACTATGCCCAAGTGCTATGGGAGATACAAACACCTAAATATACTGGCCACAGTGTATTTATGTTGCATGGCAGAATCAAGAGTACAAAGTAGAAGATGGCATGTGGCATTAGGAGGGCACAAGCAAAATTCTATCGGAGTCCACAAGGATAGAGGAGGAAATCATGGATAGCTTCATAGCATGGATTTTTTTTTTTCTTAAGGTTTTGAGCTTCTGGAAATTTGGCCCTTTGTCACTTGGTGTTTAGTGCTTTTTATGGTACTAGGAATGATTAATCTAATATTTAGTGATATAACATCGTCTGTGAAAGAAAAAGAAAGATAGCTGCATGGGACAGAAAAATTAAAGGGCTATTTACCAAATGGCAATCTGGAAGTGATAGTAAGGTGACTAGTTACCCACAATAATTCAGTGGAACTCCCTTCTCTAACCTTGCTTCTCCTCCTTCCATCACACACACACACACACACACACACATACACACACACACACACACACACTCATGCACACACACCTCCACCCACACTGCCCCTTTACAGCTTATTCATGGGCTAAGCTGGCTGGGTAATTTGCAATTTTAGAAAGAGCAGAAAAGAAAAGCACCAAAACAGGCTGTTAACCTTATAATTTGGAGCTGTTGGAAGAAGCATACTTGCAGTTGCACGGGGACTTGCGTTCATATTTAGCATTAGAATAAATAGCACCATGCATACTAATGTCTTGAGTATTTCAAAACAAATAGGAGAATGTGTGTGAAACCCAAACTGTGACACAACTTTCCACTCAATATATATTTAGTTCAGCTAGATACAAGTTTCTGATCATACTTAAAATTGAGATGGAGGGAAAAGTGTCTTAAATATTTAGTGGCGGGGGGGGGAAGAAAAGGTACCTAACCCAAATTACTATATTATAAAGAAGACTTTAAATGTGTTGTCAATACGCAACAGTATGTTTTTTAATCTTATTTAACTATTTTTCATTTCAAAAGTCAGAGTAGAACAAAAGAGATTGTATCATGATAAATACTGTTTTAAACAAAGTGAATGATTTTTCAGTTTCCTTTTAATTTCATCCTGGGAGACCACACCAAGTTACCCCGATCTTTTATTTAAATGATTGTTTGAGGCATTTATAATCAGATCTCCTAACTGCTGCTGGTGGTTAGGCATACTGGTCCATCCAGAGCTAAGCTTCCCTCTTACACAACATCTGGGGGAAAAAAATGTTTTAATTACTTATAGAGCAAAGACTGTGTCAGTGGAATGGAGGCTATGGTAATGTTAGCAAAAATATGGAAATCTATGTGATAGAATAGAAAACACAGTATTAGGTTCCATCATTAACTAGCTGTGAGACTTTGAATAGCTCACTTCAAATCTCTGGGTCTTATTTTCTTCATCTATAAAATAGAATGATTGGACTTGATGAGTTGTTCCAAACCAGAATAGGCAGCAGAATCATCTGGAGAGCTTTTATTTAAAGATGTTATTTATTTATTTTTTGTGAGAGAGGGACTACATGCAAGGGGCGGGGCAGGGGGAAAGGGAAAGAGAATCCTCAAGTAGACTCCCCACTGAGCATGGAGCCCAAGGCGGGGCTTAATCGCAGGATCCTGAGATCATGACCTGAGCTAAAATCAAGAGTCAGATGCTTAACTGACTGAGCCACCCAGGCGCCCATGGAGAGCTTCTTTTTTTTTTTCTTCTTAAAATTTTCTTTTTTGGGGGGGCGCCTGGGTGGCTCAGTTGGTTAAGCGACTGCCTTCAGCTCACGTCATGATCCTGGCGCCCTGGGATCGAGTCCCGCATCGGGCTCCCTGCTCAGCAGGGAGCCTGCTTCTCCCTCTGACCCTCTTCCCTCTCGTGCTCTCTCTCATTCTCTCTCTCTCAAATAAATAAATAAAATCTTTAAA